>NC_140932.1:125328567-125456653 GCF_014529385.1 Adiantum capillus-veneris
CATAGAGTGGGGAAGCAAGGATGAAACCATGCCGGATGAAACCAAGCGAAAGATTATCCTTGATAATAGTTGGATCTATTTGAGGGATACAAAATGTTTTGTATGTGAAGATCGCACTATTAAGCAACAAAATATACGTCGTAAGGTATATGAGGAAAAGAATAATAAAAACAAGGAGATCTCTCATGAAGAAAATGTGCCCAAGGAGGAGGCAAGTCTCTCAAGCAAATAGGGATGCGTGACCTATGAGACCGAGTTACAATTGAAAATATGCTTTTGGAATTGTAATGGATATCCATGGAATGCGGGGGTTGGCATTGATGAACTAACAAGCAAAGCCGATGTTGTACTTCTTGTTGAAACTTGGGAGCATGATACACAAAGGATTAACGGCTTGGAGGATTAGAATGTACATTCATTGATGTGGTCAAAGAATCTCAAGCAACGAAGAGGACAAGGAGGGTTAGCATGTATGGTTAAGAAAGGATTGGAAGATTTTGTATCAATTGTGAAAGATGACAAGTACAAACGTTATGTATGGCTGAAAATTATGACACCAAAAAGAGAACCCATTTTTGTAGCCGGTTGCTACATTCCTCATCATGATTCTCCCTTTTATGCTTGCATGGATAGAGATCAACCATTTTCTGATTTGGAAGAGGACATTGCTTATTTCAAAGGTGAAGGTGATGTTATTGTATTTGGAGATATGAATGCTCGCACAAAAACATTGCAACATGATACTAAACAATTTGATATGCCATACATTTCAAGGGAGTTGGAGGAAGTTCACTTGTATGATCGTACTTCAATGGATGAGAAAGAGCCGGATCACTATGGAAAGTTACTTTTACACATGTGTAATAGCACGGGTATGCTCATTGCCAATGGTGTATCTTTGTGGAGTGGAACCAATGGATTTACATGTAGGAGACATAATGGGGATAGTGTGATTGACTATATGCTACTCTCTGAAGCCATCATGTATCGCATAAAGAGTTTTATGTTTGGTCAATGGACCCCGGAATCTGACCATCGCACCTTATGTATTGACCTTTCATGTGGAGAAGCAACTAAGCATGATAATCTCAGCCAAAGGAAAGAGAAGTTATCACTATGTATGGATTTCAAACGGGCACCAATGTACATTGAAATGGTTGAGCAAAAATTATGGATGACAAAGCTTCAATGTGATGCACCATTGGAAACTAAATGGGAAGCTTTCAAGAAAGCTATTTGTTCTTGTGCGGAAGAATGCTTTGCCATAAATCATCTCCATGGTATCAACAAAGATAGATCACACAAAAGGTGGTTTGATAAAGAATGTCAAGATGCTCGAAAGTCCTTGATAAAGCTTGATGCAACTATGGACAAAGACAACTATCAAAGTCATTTGCATACATACAAGGCATTGATTCAAAAGAAGAGAAGAAGATGGGAAGTAAAGCAACAAGAATTTCAAGTCCAAGAAAAGACACATGCATGTGGAAGATTTTGGAGAAACTTGAGAGGCAAGCGGGTTGAGAATTTTGGTAACTTGAGTCTAGTGGATATGTACACACATTGTAGGCAATTATATGAGCAAGCAAATACTGAAAAAATGCCATTTTATGGTTCACTCCCATGTATGCCGTTTTTTTTTACTATTGAGGATGTATGCGGTGGGCTTGAAAAGTTGGCCACTCGCAAAGCGGGAGATCTTCAAGGTATGAAGCCAGAGATGATCAAATGGACGGGAGATTTTACCCATGAGTGGATGTGTGATATGTTCAACCTTGCACTTCAACATGGTATGCCTTATGATTGGAGTACTAATTGGGTTAAGCCTTTGCATAAAGGAGGGGATGTAAAGAATGTAAGCAACTACCGGACTATAATAATTGGGTCTCTTATGGAAAAGTTGTTTGGGTGCATAATGGAGATGAAATTGAGTGATTGGGCTGAAGAGAATGACAAGCGTGCAAAGGGACAAGCGGGTTTTTGTCGATGCCATAGCACCATTGATCATCTTGTCACTCTTCGTGTTCTCATGGAGGAAAGTCGGTTGAAAGGCAAGCGATTGTATTGTTGTTTTGTGGACTTTAAGAAAGCCTTTGATATGATTCCACGTAACAATTTGTGGAGAAGGATGGAAGAACTCCAAGTGCCAAGTGAGTTTATGCTTGCGGTTTCTCGAATCTATGAGAAGGTGATTTGTCAATTGCGCATGGGAAGAGAAATTTCAGAAATTTTTGTAAGCACTATTGGGGTTAAACAAGGATGTCCATTGTCACCAACTCTCTTTGGTCTATGCATCGATCAATTGGAACAAATGGTACTTGACTTTATGCAAGAAGAAGGCACTGAAGAGGTCACTATTTGCAATGTGGTAATCATGCTTTTATTGTATGCGGATGATGTAGTGCTTCTAGCACACACTTTAGAAGATGCACAAAAGCTTATGGTTGTCCTTGAGAACTTTTGCTTGCATAGTGGGCTGATTGTAAATGAATCCAAAACAAAGGTTATGCTTGTGAAAACCAACCATAAGGAGAAGCCATGCATTGTGTACAACAACGAGACACTTGAAGTTGTTGAGAGCTTTAAGTACCTTGGCCTTGAGGTTCCATCCAATCACAAGTGGCATGAATGTGCTATGCGTCGTTTGGAAGCGGGAAAGAGAGCATATTATGCATTTGAGAACATGTGTAATGCGGGAAATATCAAGTGTTGGGTTCTCAAGAAGTATCTTTTTGATGCATTGGTGACACCGGTTCTTCTTTATGGAGTTGAAGTGTGGGGCGGGAGCATCTCAAAGTCTACTTGGAAAGAGTTTGAGAATGTCCAAAAGCGTTTTCTTACAAACTTTCTCCAAGTTAAGACACAAACACCGTATATGCTCCTACTTCTTGAGTCGGGATCTCTTCCAATTGAGGTTATGGGCATGGAAAGGGTTGTGGATTACATGATAAAGATGCGTCAAAACCCCTCACATTGACTTCCTACAATTGCATGGGAAGCAAGCAAAAAAGTTCAAAAGACGCATAAAAGCAAGATCTTGAGCACGGGATGGATGCAAGACATAAAGAAATGGTTTAGGAGATGGGATGTATTACACTTGCTACATGATGCTTCAATTGACTCTCAAGTGAATGAAGCTTTTCTACAACACCAATGTATTACGGCTTGGGAGAAATCCGGTGGGTCACGCTTCATACATTACACCACCTATATTGCCCCCAACTACAAAACCATGTTCTTCGCTGAGAGAGGAAACCGTACTCACACTTACATGCTTGAGCCTATTCCCTTGTCCGCGATACGCACTATCGCAGCAATTCGGCTTAGCTCCCATTTCCTTCGATGCGAGATAGGGCGTTGGGGCAATGGAGAAGAGTCAAATCGATTGTGCACATTATGCTCACTGCAAGTTCGAGAGTCTGAGTACCACACACTACTAGAGTGCTCAACTTTTGATCACATCCGAACTTGCTTCTCTCACATTTTCAGCCATAACTTAGACCTACACACTTTCCTCTCCCAGCCAAAGTGTGGGCTCTCCATTGCGACTCTCATCACTACAATTTTGGAGCATCAAGAGTCACTCATCAGTCATACACATACTACATCACATGTAACTTTGGTCCCATAGGTCATATTTGACCTCCGAGGACAATAATAAAATCTATCTATCTATCTCTCTCTCTCTCTCTCTCTCTCTCTCTCTCTCTCTCTCTCTACCAACTTACCAAGGTAGCTACAAGTTGACCAGCTCCAAGAGTCTTAGACTGGAGCTCCAAGGATTCAAGGAGAGATAAATGAAATGAAATGTTATATTAACGTCTTTAGACGGCCAGATTGACCTATGAGACCAGAAAGTTACAATGTGGTGAATCTCATATAAAGTTAGAGTAACAAAAATGACGAGAGAGAGAGAGAGAGAGAGAGAGAGAGAGAGAGAGAGAGAGAGAGAGAGAGAGAGAGAGAGAGAGAGAGAGAGAGAGAGAGAGAGAGAGTAGTGCCCTTATCAAGAAGCTAGAGAGATAGAGAGAGAGAGAGGTATATATATCTATCTATACAATTACCCTGGGGAGAGGCATTTTGCTCCCCCTTGCCACATGGTGCAACCTCCTTGATCCGTACTGTGTGCCATGAGCGTCGGCATGACAGTGGACTCAGCGCCCATGCGAGAGAGAGAGAGAGAGAGAGAGAGAGAGAGAGAGAGAGAGAGAGAGAGAGAGAGAGAGAGAGAGAGAGAGAGAGAGAGAGAGAGAGAGAGAGAGAGAGAGACGTTGTCTGCAATGGGTGAAAGCATTTCAATTCTGAAGGTTGCCTGGTAGGCCAGAGAGAGAGAGAGAGAGAGAGAGAGAGAGAGAGAGAGAGAGAGAGAGAGAGAGAGAGAGAGAGAGAGAGAGAGAGATACGTCTTCTGCAATGGGTGAAAGCATTTCAATTCTGAAGGCAGAGAGAGAGAGAGAGAGAGAGAGAGAGAGAGAGAGAGAGAGAGAGAGAGAGAGAGAGAGAGAGAGAGAGAGAGAGAGAGAGAGCGGCCTCTTCTGACGGCCTCTTTTGCAATGGTTAAAAGCATTTCAATTCTAAAGGCCGCCTAGAGAGAGAGAGAGAGAGAGAGAGAGAGAGAGAGAGAGAGAGAGAGAGAGAGAGAGAGAGAGAGAGAGAGAGAGAGAGAGAGAGAGAGAGAGAGAGAGGCCATGCCGCCACCGAAGGCGGCGCTGTTTTACTAGTAAAAATAAAAGTCTTTGACTTTTGAGTTCACTAACATAAGGTAAGGAGAGGCGCAGATCCTTTGGGGAGGGTCTTTTTTTAAAACTCTCTCCTTACCTTATGTTAGTGAATTCAAAAGTCAAAGACTTTTATTTATTATTTACTCTCTCCCTCTCTCTTTCTCTCTCTCTCTCTCTCTCTCTCTCTCTCTCTCTCTATATATATATATATATATATATATATATATATATATATATATATATATATATATATATATATATATATATATATATATAGTCAATGCAAAAGCTTTTTACTTGCTAAAACTCTTCAATGTGCACTTCGATGTTTTTTTATAAAAAAAACTATCTCGAAGCATCTACAGTCGGCCAATGTTTGGGAGAAGTGTGCATCACCTTAGCCTTGAGCCGGTTGATGGGAGGCGAAGAAGGAAAAAATTCGATTGAAAAATATAAGAAAATAGAGTTAAATTGTAAAAAAGTCGGCACTTTGCAAAAAATTTTCTTTGGATCTACCCTAAGGCTCTTCAATGTGTTATTATAAAAAAAATCCCTCAAACGGTTTGTGCCGGCATAGACCCTTTGAGGGCTATATTTTTTACTATATAAGGAGAGAAAGAGAGAGAGCGGAAGCTCGACGAAACGAATGTACTTATTGTTACAAAAAAAATATGATTAGCAATTTAAATTCTCACCCTGACCACACACCATTATGACTTTGGTGGAAACGCTTCCTGCACCTACTCATCATAGGGTTTCAGAAGCAATCTGAGAGAGAGAGAGAGAGAGAGAGAGAGAGAGAGAGAGAGAGAGAGAGAGAGAGAGAGAGAGTTGCCTCTAAAAAAAAAACAAAACCCTACCTCCAACAATCTTTGCACTTGAGGATGGTGGTGGCACTACTGGATGTGGATGAGGTGGTCGGAAGCCTTGTTGCCTTGCTGAGAAGGGGTAGAGTCTTTTTATGTGCAAGTTACATCACATAAATTTCCATAGAGTCATCAAAGACGGGTTGCACATTCAGAGGGAGAGAGAGAGAGAGAGGGGAGGGGGGGGGGGGGGGGGGGGGGGGGGGAGGGAGAGGTTTTCCACATGCAAACAGAGGGTTTGGACTTTGGCGTCTTTGTTTATTGCTGCACAATGAGAGATAAAGGGGGGGGGGGGGGATTTACAAAAAGTGGGGAGCAAAATATTAATGGATTTTATGAAGATTCTCCCTTTCACAAAAGGTGGGGAGACAAACATGCAGTAGTCAATTTTTCATTTTGTCTTTTGTGAGCTTGCTAGATTCCTTATAAAACTCAATGAGGATACTGATACTGGTCAACAAATAGCAACAAATAGGTGACGGTCTCAATTTGGCGCACCCTAAAAATATTTAGGATAGTTGGCTAATAAGGTTGCCCCATGAGCAAAGAGTTGAAAAATACTAAGGTCTACTATAATTAAGCAAACAATTGAAAAATACTAAGGTCTAAGGTCTGCTATAATTAAGCAAAAAATTGAAAAAAAATAGGTATGCTATAATTAAGCAAAGAGTTGAAAATTATTCAAATATAGTGCAAAAGTGTGTTTTGGGGGGGGGGGGGAGGGGAGGCAAGGTCGAGCGCTAATGTACATGAAAGCCTGTAGACAAAATGTCAACAATGTTGGGCAAAATCAATTTTCATAAACTTAGAGAATTCCTTTGGGCAATGGAAAAGCTATGAGACTTCTTTTACCTGCTAGCAAAAAACACAAGAAAGAACAAGCTCAAGAGTTATCCGATGTCAGGCGTCCTAGTACCTACCTCTTGCTTCACATATCCATTCTTAAATTTAATCACCATCTTGAGGAGGTGTAGGGCAATTTATTTAGTCTCTCAAGTGAAGATAATGAGTGACTTACAGAAATCAGTGACATATAGGAGATATTGGCTATGTGTGTTCTAATCAAGTGTCTCTCATTGACTTGCTCAATTTTATCATCGCTCGGATAACTTCGCTCGGAGTTTGGGATTCCTCCGATCAAAAAATACGTTGACAAGATCCAATACCTTCTCTATTGTGTGCCTTGAGCTTCTTTCATCTCCAAGCTATTTTTGCATTCGTGTAACCCTAACTCCCACGCTATAGTGCTCCATCACTGGAAGGGAGCCATCAAAGCTTGAGCGGGTATATGGTGCAAAGAAAGGCTTGCTTTTGCATATCCAAAAGTTAGCATTATAAGGTGTCTTGATAAGCTATTTCATCTATCAACACAAATTTATAGCGATGGTTGTTTCTTTGCAATCATTGTTGTTTTCTAAATGTTATATGTTGACTCTTTTTTATTAGCAGCGCCCATTAGAGACCAAGATGATGCAAGATGGATTGTTGTTGCTAGACTATCACACTTTGAACATGTAGATTTTGTATATACGGCCATAGATTAGTTATTAGGGATGACATTATATCCCACTTTCTAATTGAATAGTTTTTTTCGATATGGGCATATATGTAGTTATTAGGGATGACATTATATCCCATTTTCTATTTGAATTTTCTTTTGTATATGGACATATATGTAGTTATTAGGAATGAAATTATATCCCACTTTCTAATTGAATGAAACAATATATGGTTTGGTACTTTGGATGTTGCTCTATTGACTGATCGTATGGTATCGAGTGATCATTTTTTGTTGTATAATTTCAAAGTAATGAATTACACAAGTTTTTTATTCCAAATATCATTCTTATATTCCAATCATCTTTGAGATTTTAAGTTCTATTGGTGAGCATTATATTGCAAAGTGTGTGGCCACTTATACCGGCATACTTGTTGAGGTATGACCTATTCTGTAATGCAGTTGATTCTTGGCTCAACCGCATTTTTTTCTATCACCCACCTACATGCATGAACACAAACAGACACACACATAAATGCGAAAGCATAGAGAGTGCCATAATATACCATAGCAAAAAATAGAAAAGGCAGAGAGTTGATATTATCTCTGATGTGTCTTAGCATGCTTGCGTTCTAACTTTGATCCCCTCAAGTTAATTGTTTTAAGCTCCCAATGTTGAATCTTTCCCTACCCAATGGGCCTCATTTGACAATGTGGCTCCTCCAAAAGTGGATGGTTCTATTTTCATTTGGTAGTCTAGTTCAAACATTGTAAGATATAGTGTTGATAGGTCTATATCATGGCCCTAGACCCCCAATGGAATCTCTCAATTGGTATATGTATGCCATTGGCAGTCTAGAAACATCTTCTCCAACCATTTCAAATACCACCTTTTAAATCACTTTGTGTTTGCTTTGAAGACTCACAAAGTGCCCTATAGATCATTAGCAAGGGACAATAGCTAATAGTAAAAATATTACCTCCTTTTTCAAGTGGATCAAGGGTTTTGATCCCAATGTGGAAAAGCCATCGAAGGTCCCAATTATCCGGTTGACAATTATCCTTGGATTAAAGTTGTTAGCTCCCAACTTGATATAGGTTTGGGTGAGAAGCCTACTAGTGGTATCAACCCAAAATGGCCGCCGACGATGCCTATAAAAGTAGCATTGCACAAAAAATTAAGCAAATATCTCTATCTTAAGGATTCACTAGGTAACATTCTTTGCAACCAAAAGGTTCTCTAAAAGAATTTGCAAATTCTTATTTTCATTGTTTTAAACAAGGGCATTTGATTAAAGGGATTGTCAAGTGTTATAGAAAAAACAAGGTAGATGGATTGAACAAAAAAGAGGAAAGGAAGAGGGATAATGGAAAACTCAAGACCAATTCTTTTAGAAGGAATCTAAGGAGGAATCATCACTCAAAAAGGAGTAGCCTTACTATTTCAAACTTTTACATAGCTTGAAACAAAGGTATCTCCCTAGATTCTAGGAAAGCTAATGAATGAAAAATTGGCAGGGCCTACCTACTAGAAGAAACAACATATTTGTATCCCTATGAGATGATGTATTTGATCCTACTAAATTTGCCCATCAAGACACATCTAGGGTTTGTGGGATTCAAAAGAGGACAAATAATTTCTAGACCATCTCTAGAATAATTTGATCCAATTGCAAGCAATTCGACATATCAGAAGGACTCTCCAAAAAAAAAGTCGGGATTGACCTATCTCTAGCTAGATGTAGATATGGATATCTTTAATCCTAAAACTCTTACAAATGCAATTTCCTTGGCTCTCAATAGTGAAAAGAAGGACAAAAGACATTGGCTTCCAAACTGCTTTTGACTAATCAGGGAGAAAGGCCTAAAAATATTCTAATTTTTTAAGGTCCAAAGCTTCCAAGAGACTAGGGCTAATGATTCAAGTATACACAATGATCCTTCCATACCTACTCCTCCTCCCGCTCTCTGCAATGCCAATTCCAATCCAAAGCCTAAATGGCTCCACTTTGCTCCCAATTAATTAATTAGTGCTTGAGATACCTTTTCGTTAGCTTCCAAAACCAAACCCTTTACTTTATCCCCTGTTCTTGCGAAGATACACAGTCTTCGCCCCGTCTCAACTATGGATCCCTATACTGCAGATGCGCCTCAGCAGAGCTCCCCCCCAGTTGCCTGACGATGGCGATAACCAGCCATCAAGACATTCCATGAAATTACACTTTGACCTCTAAGCTTATCAAACACTTCTTGAGCTGTTTCCATTGTGCCAAAATCTTGCGTACATGTCAACCAAACTGCTTCCGACAAGAGGATCCTTTTCCAAACCCTTTCTGGCAATGTCAGCATGCAATTCTCTTCCCCTATCTGTGAATCCTAAATTGCCACAGGCTTTCAAGCTGCAAACAAACGTAGTAGCATTTGGCGAAATTCCTTCTTCTTGCATTTTTTCAAGCTGCAAAAGGGCATCTTCACCATGACCTGATTCCACGAACCCTGCAATCAACGCGGTCCATGTGACTACATTGTGTGTTGGAAGCTGATCAAAAACCTCCTGGGCCTTCTCAATCAGGCCGCACTTTGCATACATATCAACCAATGCACTACCAACAAGAAGGTGGCTATCCAACCCCTTACTTATTGCCTTTGCATGCAAATCTTGGCCCTGGTATGATGCCGTCGCACTCTGTGTGCTTGCCCACCCAAAAACGAGCAGTGCGATGCAAGCGGGCCATGCCTTGCTCAGGGACACCCCAACAAGCTCGAAACACCTCTTCTGCTCTACTGCCTTTCCCACCTCTTCCCCGAGCCTTCTGCCACCCGTCTTTGCCTCATGACCTGAAGTCGACCCCGTCCCCAAAAACTGCCACAACTGGCAGTCCTCTGCATACGAGCGCGATACCTCCTTGATAACCACACTTGCCGCGAGTTCCCTTCTTCACTAGCTGTTGCTACAATGTGCTTCCACTATGCGCTACACCTGCAAAACTGTACACCATGCGTTGTTGCCACTTGAGCGCAAGACATAGAGAGAGCGAGAGAGAGAGAGAGAGAGAGAGAGAGTCTCCGCCTCTCCTCCGATCAACACGAGCACTGTCCCCTGTAGCTCGACATTCGTACCTCGCTTCCCTGTTGACCCACATTAGAAATCTACCTTGTCTCTTCATCTCTCTCGACCACGTGCCCTCAGCCTGCCCAACCCCTCCCTTTTTATATTAAACCAACAAAGCATCTCCCCCGATGCCACTTAATGAGCCCAAAGAAAGACGTTTTGGTGACCTACTGGTAAAGCTCTTAAGAATGCCAAATGTTAAAAGTCGTTGTTTTGGTCATTTCACAAATAAGTGTCTTTTGCAAAAAGAGTCCAAAAACAACCAATATGTTGCTACGATCTTGCGAGCAGGTCAATTTAGAGGGTGTCAATTTAGAGGGTATCTGCTCAGATACCGCGCAAAAGCTAAAACAAAAAGAAAGTGCCCATGAGAAAGTGGTGGGGACAGAGTCGCGTGTCAGGAGGTGAGTGAGAGGAGGTGATTTTTTTTTGCAGGTACGTAGGCGGTGACTTTGTCCATTTCGGGCAGAAGGGCGACAGGCACGGACACGAGGGGCGGTTGCTCTCTGCCAACTTGCAACGCACCTATCTTGGACAGGGTCTCCTGTGTGTGTGTGTGTGTGTGTGTGTGTGTGTGTGTGAAGCTGCGAGACGGAGCTGGGGTGGCCAACGGGTAGTGTCTCATTCAATATAGGGCACTTGGCCAGCATGTGTAGGTAGAGCTGAGGACACGCAGGCGATTGCTGATAGCAGAGGAAAAAGAAGAGGAGCATGTGAGGTGAGCCAGAAGCAGGGAGTAGTAATAGAGCGATTGTTGCTTGGTGGTGGTACACAGACCAACGGGGAGTAGCTAGCCAGTGATTGTTGCTTCGCTGTGGTTGCCCTGCATTTTGCTGCCTCCAGTGAGTCGTGCTAGGGTGGCGTGGATAGCAACACGTCGATCGACAACCAAGCCAACGCATGGGAACCGCACCAAGCTGCACTTTTCCTTTTGGCGGCGGTAATCTCGGCACGAAATCTGGGGCACTAATAAATTAATGTATGGTCGAATAGACCATAAACCCTCCAATAACCATAACCACAACAAGAACAAGTATGCATCCATCAACATGATAGAGCATGAACCTGAAGCTTAAGATGATCTTGAAACAAATACCAACTTTTGAGGCTTATTACTCCTCATCCTTCACTTAAGATCAAAGGCCAGATTTCACCATATTACTCCTCATCCTTCACTTAAGATTTCTACCTCTATGTCACAACAACTTTCACTCACTTAAATCTCATCAAAAGACAAAATGAAAGTTCTAATAATAACCAAAGATTTTCATAGCTTCCAATTGGCATACAATAACACCAAACACAATTGAAGTCATTTGAAGTCATTTCATATCTTTATTTGAAGTCATTTATGGCCACACAATTCCTACGCCTACATCTTGTTTGTAAAAAATAGTGCTTTTGTCGTTGATTTTCTAACATCTATTTTGGAGTTTAATCTTTCATAACATCTATTTTGGAGTTTAATCTTCTATTTTGGAGCAATGTACAAACACACAAACAAGTACAAAATAAGATCTTATGTTTTTAAAGAGGGAATTAAAAAGTGTAGGACTATGTTTAATGCTTTTCAATTCTCAAGATCTTATTATGTGATCTTGGGAATTGGAAAAGTGTAGGATTAAGAATGTTGATATTTAATGCTTTTGCTAAACTTGCTCTTTCCTTTGATGAACTATTTCAAAATTTCAAAGTAGATAATGATGTCTCTTTTAGGCTAGATCTACCCTCCCCCTGGTAAATACAAAATGCTTTCCACATTAGCCTTTTGAGACTCCTTTAACGGACATGAAATATCACATCCAATTTATGGAGACCTTCGTGTGCTTGTGGACCAAGAAGAATAACTGCTACCTAAAAGGATGTCTGACCATCACACCACGGCTTCAGGCAGCACTGACAAAGTGTGGAATGAAAATTGTTTTACTTTCAAAAGTCACCCACGAGTAGATACTCGCTAGATGCCAAAACAAATCTATAAAGATTCTCTTAGATTTCTCTCCACCTTTCATCGTTCATTGGCCACTTTGCATGTGTTTATGGATAGCTCAGCTTGTATTCATCTTGTTGAATGTTGTTTGAATGGTTAGTGATCTAACTAATGTGTAAATTGATCATTGAAGACTGGAGTTCTTAAAGGAGTTTTATGATGTAGTTTGACTCCTAATAATTAGTTGCTCTAGCTATTTTTCAATAAACTACTTTGTACATAAAGTAGACTACAAAATAATCTTATAATGGGAATCAACCTTTTAATAATTTGTCAAATAACCAAAGGCAAAGAGTGTATGGTGCAATTTTGGAGCTAGACTTGGTCCAATAGTGTGTAATATTCCCTCTGTAGCATTTAATGGCCTAGTAACTTGTGTGTAGCGGAAAATAGCATGAACATAGTGAGCATTTCATTAGGATAGATTCCTAATGAGAATAACAAGAGTGCTTGGGTGGAAAGTATAACACCTAGTTACATAGCATGAACAATACTTCAAAAGAGAAAGAAATTAAGCTATTGACAACAATTGAGGACCGGATTTACATGGAGCCGGTCCCCCCTCCAAAAGGCTTTGTATTATGGTTTCTCCCATCAAGAGAGACATTTTTACAATAAAATTCTTTGTGTTCCTTCAATACTAGCTAGTGCAATAAAGATGGGAACTTCATGCACTAAGCAAAACACTTATCAAACACAACATCAATTCCCTCACGGTCTCAGACCCAAGACCTCACACACCTTTGAATATGGTGAGAGCTAGCGGGGTATGAGAGTAGATTGAGAGGAAGAAGTAGTATTCTTACGAGAAAGAGGTACATCTCCTCACATAATCACTCATATTATCATACCTTAGCTTAGTAATTAGCATGGTAGAGGAGACGAGCATGCATTGAAGCTTGGCTCTTAGTTGGATTTGCATCACAAAACCAAGAGTTGTTGGTGTAGGCCTCCCTTCTCACAAGCTTGGAGGAGTAGATGGTAAGCTTTTCATTAAAGCTTGAGAAGAGAGAGAGTCTTCTTACTCTACACATGAGCTTGTGTAGTGTGTGTGGATAATTCCCCCTTGAAAAATCAGCCCCCTCTCTCTCGCTCTCTCACATACCTATAAAGCTTCTTAGCTCATGAAGATTCCTTGGTTTAGGCCATCCTTTTATTACCTCTAACTTTGATGGATCCATTTGGATACCATCTTGAGAGATAATGTGACCTAAATACTGAATCTCTTGTAAGAGAAATTCACTTTTCTTTCGATTAACATAAAGTTTATTCTCTCTTACAACTTGAAATATTACCTGGAGGTGTTGCTTGTGCTCGTCTAATGAATTAGAGTAGATGATGATATCATCAAAGAACACTCTAGTAAAGGTTTGGTGAGGCCTGAATAGCTTCTCCATCAAGCGATTGAATGTGGCTGGTGCATTGGTCAAGCCAAAAGGCATGACAATGTAGTCGTAAAGACCAAACGTAGTGCAAAATGTAGTCTTTACAATGTCTTGATCAACTATCCTTATTTGATGATAGCCACTTTTTAGGTCAATCCTCCTGAAGTAGGTGGATCCTTGTAGCTTATCGAATAGGTCTTCTACCCGTGGAACGGGAAACCTATTTTTGATAGTGATCCTATTTAGTGCTCTATAGTCGACACACATACGATATTGCCATCTTTCTTTTGCACTAATAGCAAAGGTGAGCAAAATGGAGATGAGCTAGGCCTAACCATGCCCTTCTCAACTAACTCATGCACTTGCCTCATAATATCCTCTTGTTGAGCTTGAGAGACTTTATAAGGAGGTTTGTAGGCGGTGAACTTCTTGAAAGAAGTTCAATTGCATGGTCATCATTGCCTCGTTTAGGTGGTAGCTCACAAGGGATGTCGTCAATAAAGACATCTTGAAACCCCTTGAGAAAATTGGATAACTCTAATTTGTTTTGATTGTGTATATTTTCTTTTGCTAAAATATTAGGTTCATTTTGAGAATCTTTAACAAAAATCATGTACACGGAAATAGAGCTCTTTATTGACTTATTGAAATCTTGTGTATGTACAATGGGTATGGTGTTACCCATTTGCTTGGCATCCATGTACATATCTTTTTCCCTAAACCTAAAGGAGATTCTCCTTTTAGGGAATTTAACATTGACAGCCATGCGATCAAACCATGGTGCCCCTAGGATTACATTCTCATGCTTGAGAGATAAAGAAGTCCTCTTTGTCCACATAGCTTTGGACATGGAGCCTCAATTTCTCGATTAAGGGAGTTACTGAAGCTTCTTTCCCCTTGAAGTACCGTTTGCGGGTAGGACATCTCCCATCTCGTAAGCTTGTATGCCTAGCTTGGTGGCCAACTCTATGGATATGAAATCGTGAGTAGAACCAGGGTCAAAGAGAATAAAAGCATCATGTTCTCTTACCTTTACCCAAGCATGGCATAGAGGAGATCCTTTGTGGTGAGTTTCCTCCTCTTGGATTTCGATTAAGGTAGCCCTAGGAGGATCATGGTGGGTGTTCTTTTGGGTACAAGCGCGGTATGCATGCCCTTGCTTGCCGCACTTGAAACATCGGTTATCCTTGCGATAACGCTCAAGATCTTTAGGAGAGAGTTTATTTTTGCCTTAGTAAACTCCCTTCTCTTTAGCTTTGTTGGAATTTCCCTTAGGAGACTTGGACATTTTCCTTCCCCTTAGGCTCATTAGAACCCTTGTTTCCTGTGGGCTTAAAATTTCTTTTAGTCCCCCCGTTTGGAAATTGATTCGAGAAGCCACCATAGTATGGTGTATAACCGCCGACATGGTGCATGGCCTTTGGGAGTTGACATACTCCGCCATTTCTTCAATTAAGCCCGCACAAAATTCTTGCTTTTGCTCTCCAAAATTTAACTTTTTGAAGACAATGGCTTTGAGTTGTAAGTCCCAAAACTTGTCTACATATTTGTGAATGGGTTCGTAGGGAGAGAGCTTCAAGCTTCGCCATTTGGTTACTTTGTCTTTGGCATCAGTGGCCAAAAACTGCTTCATAATGGAAGCTCTTAAAGCTTTCCATGTTCATGGAGCTTCACCGTTGGCCTGTAGGCTAGACCACCATTGTCTGGCGGACTTTTGAAAGTGCATAGCTACATGGCGTAGCTTAGAGGACTCCGTGAAGCCCTCATCTCCAAATGCCACATTGAACTGTTGGATAAAGGCCAAGACTTTGTCCGTAGCACCAAAGGTGCCATCATAGGTAAGGAAAGAGATGCTCTTCCCTCCCTCTTTGAACTTCTTGAGCTTGGACGACCTCTTCCACGCGGCATAGGATTTCCTATGGCCTCTTTTTTTTTGATGGTTCAAAGGTTGCACCATCACTTTCTTCAGAAGGTGAAGAATTTGAGGAAGATGGAGAAGAGGGTAACCTCCTTCTTCTTGCCTTGGTTTTCTTTGTCTTCACCATCACTTTCATAAGAGGAAGAAGATGGAGAAGAGGGTGTCCTCTTTCTCACCTTTTTCTTCTCTTGCTTTTTGTCATCCCTCTTTGAAGTAGGGTGTGGAGAAGTATGTGATGGTCTTCTTTGTTTTGGAGGCGATGGAGAGCGTTTAGCCCGCCGTCTTTGTGGAGCCATCTCCACCGAAGTGGCAGGAGACTAACTTCTTTCTCGTTCCTTCGGTGGGGGCTCTTGAATTCTCCTTTGAGAAGGAGATGCGTCATCAAGGAGCAAATTTTTGAGCCCTTCATATGGATCCTCTTCTTCTTCCCGAATCGGAGAGAGGCCTCTTTTGGAAGTCTCGCAAGGAGGTTTCCTAGGTTCTCTCTCGTCATGGTGGGGAGCTTGGAGAATCCCATGAGCACAAAGTTGACGTTGCACTTCACTTTGGAGGGATGGATTGCCCATGGCTTGTTAAAGCCTAGAAACAAGATAGTTAACAAGCATCAGGGCATCATTAGTAGCCTGCTCATTAGCGAAATCAAAGTTATCAACATTAATTTCACTCTCTTTACTATTGTCAGCCATTCTAACAACTTCTAGGTGTAAAATTTTAAGGTGTACTTTGGCACTTCAAGCCCTAGTTGCTACTCCTCTTTACCCCTTTAGAAAAATCACTCAAGCCACTGTACCCATGGCTCAAATACCATTAACTGCAAGGAACAAAAGAGAGGGTCGTTCAATACCAAAATAGCACCGGCTCCTGTCAAGCTTCTAATAGCTCAATAGTGGTTAAGCCGTTGGCAAGCCCCATATGACTCCACTATTAAGACCATAGCTCTCGATGGTGATGCCCCGTTAACTTCACAAAGGCAGGCGCACTGCAAGGCTGAAAAAATCCCTATTCTACTTACTGACATGCAATTAATAATACCAACCATTTATAGCTAGCTTCAGGATCTCCCTTCTTGAGCAAGAAAAGAGAAACCTTGTGCTCTGATACCAATGTAACAATTATGGGCTAGTAACTTGTGTGTAGCGGAAAATAGCATGAACATAGTGAGCATTTCATTAGAATAGATTCCTAATAAGAACAACAAGAGTGCTTGGGTGGAGAGAGCAACAAAAAGTATAACACCTAGTTACATAGCATGAACAATACTTCAAAAGAGAAAGAAATTAAGCTATTGACAACAATTGAGGACCGGATTTACATGGATTTACATGGAGCCGGTCCCCCCTCCAAAAGGCTTTGTATTATGGTTTCTCCCATCAAGAGAGACATTTTTACAATACAATTCTTTGTGTTCCTTCAATACTAGCTAGTGCAATGAAGATGGAAACTTTATGCACTAAGCAAAACACTTATCAAACACAACATCAATTCCCGCACGGTCTCAGACCCAAGACCTCACACACCTTCGAAGATGGTGAGAGCTAGCGGGGAATGAGAGTAGATTGAGAGGAAGAAGGAGTATTCTTACGAGAAAGAGGTACATCTCCTCACATAATCACTCATATTAGCATACCTTAGCTTAGTAATTAGCATGGTAAAGGAGACGAGCATGCATTGAAGCTTGGCTCTTGGTTGGATTTGCATCACAAAGCCAAGAGTTGTTGGCGTAGGCCTCCCTTCTCACAAGCTTGGAGGAGTAGGTGGTAAGCTTTTCATTAAAGCTTGAGAAGAGAGAGAGTCTTCTTACTCTACACATGAGCTTGTGTAGTGTGTGTGGATAATTCCCCTTTGAAAAATCAGCCCCCTCTCTCTCTCTTGGTCGACCCCTCTTGCTATTTGCTCATGCTTACTCCCTATTGGACCTCCCCAGGCTCAACCAATGGAAATTAAGCAGCATAAGTGATAGCCTTTTGACATGTGTCCCCCCTTCCCCTGTTGTGAGAGCTTTTTATAATTAATTAATGCAACTGAACTCTCATTGGACCCCTTTGTCTCCTGGTAAATAGGAATCAAGCAAGCCATTGGGCTGTTGAATGCTCATTGGACCCCTTGGGAGACTGTCCAATAGTCTTCTAGAGATCTTGATTCAAGTAGAGATGCTACAAAGCCTTTAGAACAAGCTATTGTGTGAGAAGCACTTGTCTCATAAAGATGGCAAAATTGTGAACTACCCTCGCTCCTGTGGAAAATGAGAAAGAGAGAAAAGGTGAAAATTGTGCATAGTGTATGTAACTCTCCATCCAACCTTAGCTTATATAAAAAGAACACTTGCCCTTTTAGAATAACCAATGTGAACTGGCTGTCCTTGAGACTCCCATTACCCCTTGCCATTCTCATTAGCCCTTTGTCCAATGTTTGTATCCTTTCCATCTTATGAGCATCCCCAAGCATAGGCTGGATCCCTACCTACTTGCAACAATCCATGGCTAATCTTGGTATCTTTGTCCCTGTGTGCTACAATCATACTTGACATGCCTAGCTATCCAAAAGACATACTTGCACTTGGTCTATCTTTGGGACCTATGCCTCATCCAAAGACCATAGATATTCTTGGATCTCATAATTCACTAACTTATCACTGCTTGCCACTTTGTAAATATGGTTGGTTTTACTTGATGCTTACACACTTGTACTTGGTCTATCTTTAGATATAGCTATTCATGGAACATGATTTCATGGCAAGTGTTTTTTTGGAATCTGATGAGTAGATTTCAAAGATTTGTTTTGTTTGAGTGGGAATACCATCCACTTTGCAACACATAGACAAACTTATAGTAAGTGACACTTTTTGTTAAAGGAAAACTTTTACAATCTTCAATATATGGCAGAATGAGTAAACAATATTGCTTTAACATTGAGATGTGTCACATATGAATATAGTATTGTCAATAGGGTTTAAAGTATACATCTTTATTGAAACAACATTAGCAAAAGGATAAATATTGAGTGAAACCAACCAATGCAATATTTCCAAAAAGGCTATAAGGTTTACATCATTACTTCACTAACATTAGCTTACAATGGTAAAATCTTATTGGCAATGAGATTGCTAGTGTCATTGTCATCATCATTTCCATTGTTGGATCCACTAGCCTGACCCTATGAAGCAAATATATGTGCTCCACACTTGTACCCAAGCCTCCACATGCCCCTTGAAGACTGCACAATTGCTTGCAATACGATATCCAAGATTTTCCAAGTTCCTAGCTGCATTGTGGGCAATAGCAGCACAGTGCTTGAGATTCTCTTCGGTTGGACTTTCAACATCATGTAGCTCAGCATGGTGTCAAATAGAGATTTTGTGGTTTCATAGGTTTCAAGAAAAGCTTCTATGTTGTCACATGCACTTTGTGCTTTACATAAGACAAACATTATATACAGAGTGTCTCATATATAATTAGCGTGCACATTGTTGATAGGGTTGATGCGGGGACATGTCAACCACAGTGAGAAGTACGTCCGCATTCAACGACTTGCTCATCCTGAATGGGCTATCCATAGTTACCTCTCAGAATGGTGAATGCATAGAAGCAAGAAGAATGGAAGAAAAGCTAAAGATACGTTGCTTGTAAATAAGTGCAGAGAGAAATTGTGAATGAATGAAAGTTGTACTCGATTTTTAAAAAAGAAAACCAAAGTCACTTTACTTTTTAAGGCAATTCTCACTATCACCTTTAATTGCCATTTGAATAAAATATCACATTAAACAAGATGTCACTTTCAAAATTTAACACCATTGGTTAAAATAAATATAAACGTGGACAATTATACCACTTAGGTGCACTAAACTCACATATTGTGAAATCGACAGCAATCCTTTGCAAAATTAAAATACGTTGACAAAAACAATTAGAATGTTTAACTCCAAATACCATCTTAGATGAGCTCATAATACAAAGTATAAATCATGGTTCATGTGGCGACTGTGCTATCCGGCTAGGTGTTGGTGGAGGCCCCATGGAAAGTGAGGGAAAGAGTGGCCCGTGGACCGGTGGACCATGGTATGGCCAACCATGCACTATAGATGGATGTGTATCCCCGGATTGGATGAAATTATGGGGTCAGGGGGGTTGTGACTTGGGTGGCTATGTCTGCGTGGATTGTGAGACATCACCAAAATGAAAAGTCGACCCTAGCCCACTCCAAAGTCACTACTATGGCAACACACATGTCATAAACACATTGCATTCTCGCTCGATGTGGATGCAATGTCATTGTAGACTTTCACACTCTGTCACCAAGTCATTTGCATTTAGCAAAATAGTCAAGGACTGCATCGCCAACCTTTGTGAATGTACCTAAAAGCCACATAAAGAAGCACACATACATCATTAGACACTACAAAGATAACTATAGTTTGCATCTAGAAGCATACATACATCATTGGACACTGTAATGACACCAATAGTTTGTGACTTGAATCATTTCATGAATCACTAAGACAAGAACTTGCTCTTCTCTACACTGGGCTAAAACGGTGATTCACAATGGTTGAGAGTCCATGGTGCCTATTGAAATAGTTCTTGAATCATATCATTATCAACATCAAAACCATCATTGTTTGTTGCAACATCTCCGACATCATGATTCTAGAATGGAACCATTTGGAACCCGTCAAATCTATGTATAAACATGACTAGCACAAAAATTGAAACCTACAATATGGTTTGGGGCTACAACCAAAACAAAAATGTAACTATCATCAAACATTTAGAGGAATGGTTTAGGGCTTATTGAATATATGAATTGTCGATAACAACATAGTGCATAAGATCATTCAAAGGAAAATGGTAGGGAGATGATGAAAGTTGCACTCGTAAGCCTCCTGGGTGATGACTGACAGATGGTCCATCGTGGCCGTGTAACTTGCTTAGAACTAACTATAAACCGGATGCAAAGCATACCAAGTACATCTCCAAGTTGTGAGAATTTTTTTGGAGTAGGTCCATGTCTTTCAAGTCCTTCCTTGATGTCATCTTGTCAAAGTTTAATCTTACACTTGCACTTTCCACATTTTAAGCTTGTAAGGCTGGCGTGGTGTAAGTTTGGCAGTTGCTAAGCCTTGATTTATCTTTGTAGAGATAGGGAATTTTGTGGGATGGAGTCAACATGACTAGTGTATGGAAGCTACAAGAGGTTTCAATCTCTTCAAAAACACACTCAATGCCAAAAAAATACTTATTATCTACAAGACTGTTTTGACTAGTCTGTTTTGGCTTAGAATGCACTCTATAGCTTAGCAATGTTGTCCACATATGTCTCCTATGCTTGAAATGCAATTTGGATGCTTAATTAAATCTTGAGTTATGAATAGGCTAAGAGGAGGATTAGCTAAAACAAACTCATGGAATCATCACATGAAACTTACAATTTCATGTAGAGCTTTCACATGCGAACACGATGAAGCAAATGACAGTCCAAACAAAAAAATGTCGCAAGGGAGTTGTGGGAACCATAAGAAAGTGGAAGAGTGCATAGAGCTACAGACTGAGCTACAGACTGTACGTAGGCTTATGATCCAAACACTTCATAAGAATTTATTACAAAAATTGGCTTTTATACCTTAGACAAGGTTTTAAAAATGTCAAATTTATGTAGAAAAAAACTAGCACTAGATCGGTAACCTAACATAACATAAAAGTATCCTTTATAGGGTCCAAGAAAAAATTCACAATTCCTAGTAGAGGACTCCATTTACAAAACCATTCATTGAGAATATCCACAAGATTGTTACCATATACATGTGGTTTTGGTGTGTGTGGACACACTTAGGACCGCCGGGGCATTTTTTTCTCACTAGGAGGTTTTTTCCCCTGTGCATTGTATATATGCCCATCACTCTAGGACTAACTCAACTTTCCATTGAACACTAAGTAATATACTCTTTGTTCTGTGCCTTGATCTTCCTTTGTCTTCTCCAAGATGTGTGTGTTTTCCTGCATCCCTAATTCAAACAATTGGTATCATAGTAGGTTGCATCCTCTGGAGCTTAGCCGCTAGCAGATCCATCACATGCTTGCTCACTTTTCCCAAATTTTTGTGAGATTTGGCAAGCGTTAGCATGTTTACAAATATTTTGGGTAAGCTCATAGAGCTTGGTCTGCTCAAATTTTTGATTCGGGCTCATCTCGCCATAGATTATGAAGATATTTTTTCTCCCACTTTTTGTATGACTATTGTGTGTTTTCTATGTGCATTGGCAACTCATTTTGGTTGGGATGTACATCAGTTAGACATTGTTATTGCTTTCTTGAATGGTGACATATTTAAGGAAGTTTATGTAACGCAACCTTGTGATTTTGTCAAGAAAGGACAAGAAGATAAAGTGTGTAAATTTAAGAAAGCTTTGTATGGGTTGAAGCAATCTCCTTGTGCTTGGTATGAGAAGGCTGACACTCATTTTATCAAATGAGGCTTTCATAATAGCCCAACAGAAAGCACATTGTACGTAAAGCATAAGGGTGATATACTTTTCATTTCCGTTCTCTATGTGGATGATTTGTTGACCACTGGACCAAATGAGAGACATATTGCTGAATTTAAGGCTAATTTTCAACGCTACTTTCAAGATGAAAGATTTTGGGCTTTTGCATCATTACTTGGGTATATAGTTTAAGCAATGTGATGGTGGTATTGACTTATGTCAAAAAAGTTACATAGGGACATTGCTATGTAAGTTTGGACTTAAAGATTGCAAACCTATTGCCACTCCCATGGAAACAGGTTTGAATTTGAGTCTTCATGATGCTGGTGATCCTGTCGATGTCACTCTTTACCAAACTGCTATTGGCTGCCTCATTTATGTATGCAACTCAAAGCCTAATATGATCACATGTCAACAAATTCATGCATAGCCTAGGGTCTAAGCATTGGCAGGATGTCAAGAGTATTTTTTGATACTTGAGTGGAACTTTACATATTGGCTTGTTTTATTCCAAGGCAGGATCATTGCCGCTAGATTTACATGTTTTTTTAGACTCAAATTGAGCTTGTTGTTTTGACACATGAGTGTCCACAAGTGTTTTTTGTTTCATGCTTGATAGCTCATGCATATCATGGTTGAGCAAGAAGCAACCTATTGTGGTCACTTCCAATTGTGATGCTGAGTACATGGCTATCTTCATAGCTACAGTCGAGTGTGTATGACTCATACGCCTTATGATTGATTTGGGTGTTGGACACGACACTGCCAACGTTATCTACACTGACAGTCAGAGCGCAAAAAGCACATTGAGGTGCATTAGCACTATGTCAGGGAGAGGCTCTCAACATGAGAGATCAACTTGGATTATGTGCCAACACAAGACAACCTTGTAGATCTTTTCACAAAGGCATTTTCTCGTGAGAAGTTTGAAGGATTTTGCAAAGCTTTGGGCTTACTCCCTTTTGTGGACTGACTATGTCCTCAGGGAATGGCACTTCCCTATACTCTCCATGCCAGCTCTCATTCACCGCATTACTCCCAGGGGAGATTTGTTACCATATACATGTGATAGTGATATGTGTGAACACATTTAAGACCGTCGGGGCATTTTTTCCCTCCCCCGTGCATTGTATATACGCCCATCACTCTAGAGCTAACTTATCTTTCCATTGTATAGTAGGTAATACACTCTCTGTTGTGTGCCTTGTGCTTCCTTCATCTTTTCCAAGCTATGTGTGTTTCCTTGCAACCCTAATTCCAACAAGAATGAAGCTCACAAGCCCGAACACTACTTAGCACCCTAAGTAGTTGTGTTGTGGACGACACAGGCAAGGTGGGGGGGGATGTTAGCTACTTAGTTAATAGGAACATCATTATCATTTTTATCCCCACTTATTGTATCAAAACCTTACTCATTAATTTAAAATCTCATAGAAGTCGAAACTTGTCGTATCACAATTGATTGCCAAAGAGTGTAAAGGGGTCAAGGGTTTCCAAATTTGTAGTTATATGCAGTTTCTAGTCTTATTATTGTGCCATTTTATTAGTTTTCCATTTCTTAAACCTTGGCTAAGGTATAAATGTCAAATTTGTAACTTTTGACCTAAGTTTTTGGATAATGAAAGTGAGCGTATGTTGCAATACTATTCTATGAGCTCTCTACTATTTCAATCTTTTGTGTCTCCCTCGTGTGAAGTGGCATTGAAATTTTGCACATACCAACGCGCTCGTACGTGAAAGCTCTTCCTTTCTACGTAAGTTTCTCACGATGAAGTTGTGGTTTTAGTCGTGTCTATCTATGAGTTCTTTTCATTCCTTATGCACGATACACGCATCAAGATTGGTTTTAGTAGATATAGCACGTCCTAAGGAAGATTTAGAGTAATTTGGAGGCCAAAACCAACCTACCCAAAATATGTTGTTTATCTTTGGTGTGATTCCGTCCAAGTGTCAAAAATGACTTTTGTGCACATGAGGTTAGTGAGGATACTCTGCACATTCTAGGTAGTATGTCATAAAATCTAATGTCTAACCAACCCAAATGATTTTCTCACATTAAACTAATCATTTAATGTGGGATAATAAACGGGAACAAGGGTTATAATATTTTGGAACTGTCTTTGGTATTGTAGATGGTGTTTTGGGCACCCAGATTTGAATCGGCTTGTCCTTAAGTTCACTTTCTAGTATCCACCAGCTTGCTAAGTGCGATAGGGGGACCTACATGATCTTGAACTGAGATTAGACATCCTTTTACTATAAGAGTTCCAATGCCTACCAACTTCTCGTCTGCGGGTGAAACTACCGTTCAGATTGGCCATACAATGTCCGACCATTTGCAACTTCAAAAAGAGGGTCTCCAAAAAAAAAAGTACAAATAGAGGTAACTACCAAACCTAAAGAGAAATGCAAAAACACTTACAAAATTGGCCTCAAATGATGCCCACCTGCCGCTCCCCAAGTGGTGCGAGCTCCCTGCCTCTACTCGCGCTTTGGCTGCCTCCTTTTGTTGCTTCCACTTGTCGGGATTCTTGTGCGCTGCTCGCTTTGCATCTTCCAATCTTCTTTGGCCAGCCAATATGGTCTGTTCAGCCCATGCTTTATTGATTTTTGTACCTCAAAATGCTTGTGCTTGGTTGCAGTATTCGTGCATTCGAACCTTCATCAGTCTTCATTGAAGCGCTCGTCCCGACTTGACATGGGAAACTAGTCATGCAGCATGCTGATGACTCTATCTTTTAAATTCATTTGTCACTTCACTCCAGGTGTTTAGTGTGTAGTGTCAAAACATCTAAGAGCAAAGACCGCGCATGCGCGAGATCACCTTCTTGCCTCGTCATCCAAGATGATGCTGCCGCTGATGTCGATCAAGTACGACAAGCCCTCTTGCCTATGACGCGTGAACTTGGGTGTCTTGGCAGGGGTCTCTAGCGGTGTCTCAATGGGGGTACGGACATCGGGTGTCTCCACTAGAGTCTGGGCCGGTAGCCGTGCAAAACCTGGGGTGGATGGCGATGCCATGTCTGATGTGGGGACGGGCAAAAAAGGGGAAGGTAAGGAGCCTCGTTGAACACGAGGTGGTGCCGAGGCATCAACAATGGCATCCCCATAGCAACCGCCGCCGCCACCTCTAGAGCCTCAGTGCCTAGACAAGTGTGAAGATCGTCTTGTTGACACTGAAGCTTCGGAGCACGCTGAATGCTCTGAAACAGAGGGAGACATTGAAGGAGTGGAACGACGTGATGGTGCTCCAGAGCAATGATGCTACTTGTACCACCCCCTCTGCTAGGGTGACAAAGAAGAAAGAAACTCATCATCATCCATACCTGCATTAAACACACGAACATTTAATATTAATATTGAATAAAGAAGAGAACATGGACAAGTTATAATCTATAGTATAGATAATAGGGAGAGGGATTCCTGTGTAGAGAGAGAGAGAGAGAGAGAGAGAGAGAGAGAGAGAGAGAGAGAGAGAGAGAGAGAGAGAGAGAGAGAGAGAGAGAGAGAGAGAGAGAGAGATGACTCATAAAGGGGGAGGGATTCTTGTGTAGAGAGATTCCTGTGAAGCTCTTGTGAATTTGTCTTTTATGTGCATTCTATGTATCTTGTAAAAACTATGTCTTGGACAACATGCCTTTTATATGTAGCTGTGACAAGACACTCTGGTCATAAATTAAATTTATTTTCTATTTGCCATGACGTAGAGAGGGAAGGAGCATACCTGGAGTGGAAGCAATGAAGATTAAACACAATTTAAATTTCTCATGTATAGCATATAGACAAGAATGGACAATGGCAAGTAACAACTTGACAACAACCATTATTGGTCCCGACCGCTCAGGCACTACAAGAGGTTTTGTGCACTTTTGACGCTTTTAGTAGTAAAAATACATTGGGTTTTTACACTCCCCAGCGTTGCTAAGACCGTGCTAACAACTTCGCTAATCGCTATACGCGTCACTATACACGGTTATAGTGACAGTTGCAACTCTTCTGTAGTGACGCTTATAGCGACGAGAGTAAAATTTTTTGGGTGGCAGGGCATTCAACCCATCAACCATATTGAATGTTTCCAAAATAGAGTAAACCTAAATAAATCCAAGATAAGCCCAAATTCACCTTTGAAAGAAAGTGCAATGTATAGACCCAAAGTAGTCACCCACAAGACAATATAACCATTAACTCCATCATGCATAGTATTGTTTGTAGAATAAAGATACAAAACCGACAAAAGAAATTGGACGTAAGTAAATTGACAAAAGTAAATCAATGACAATTATACACATCATAGGCAAAATCACTTGATTGTTAAGCTTTGCAAATGTAATAGAGATACAAAATCGACAAAGATACAAAACCGACAAAAGTAATTGGACAAAAGTAAATCAATGACAATTAAACACATCATAGACAAAATCACTTGATTGTTAAGCTTTGCAAATGTAATAGTTACAACACAATTATCATTATTGAGAAAATACATGGTTTTCCAATAGTTATAGAAAGACGTTTACATGTCATCTCATTATACATGCTATGAAAAAAGAAAACTAATGTTGTCTGGCTACAGCTAGACTGACGTCGTCTAATCAAACGTCTCATCGCGTCCAAGTGGCGTATCTGTCAAATTTTGCAAAAAAAACAATAAGACTTTCTGTAAGTATAAACATATAATTACAAAACAATCTATTTTCTTAGCTTATCATTAAAATACAACAAATGTAAAAGAGTAAAGTGAAATACTCAACATGCCGTCGCGAGAACTCACAATGTCCATCAGGCCGTTTAAGCCCTTTCTGCCTGCGTACTGGCACTCGTACAGTGTGGGGTCAGGTCCTGTCATTGATCACTGCTCAAAACATACAAAGAATCCATTAGTAATTCTGTAAATATTTAACATTCAATTTTATAAGTTATGCGCTTGGAAGCTCTCATGTAAGTTATGTGGCTCTGGCAGGTGATATTTCATCCTACAAAGTCTGCATCAAATTGGTGGTACATCATAGAGGTAGCCCCTCGTAGTGCACGAACGTATGAGGGCTACCATGTGCCAATCACAATGGCATCAATGGAGGAGATCGGAGAAGATGCTCAGTCAGAAGACGTTGAGGTGGTGCCAGATGAGCATCAAGCTGCTACTCTCTATGGGGTGCATGTAGAGGATCTACAAAATGAAACGGAGGACATCTGCCTAAACAGAGAGCTCTATATAGAGATAGGGAGTTATGCTGAGCTGTGCGAGGATGAGAGAGAGACCTCTTAAAGCCATAAACATTATATTTGAACAATTTTTCTTCGTTTTATAATATATATTGTATTCACGTATCTTGGTTTGCTTCCAGCAAAATGGTGTGGTTGAGTCTTTTGAGACTTAACTCTCCATTGCCTTATCGATTTTGCAGTTTGCGGAGCTCAGGTAGTACGAAAGTGTCTCTTAGGTCGGTGCATTTTTTAGTTGAATCCACCACAAGGAAACCAGACTCTCCTCTGCACAAAGTAGCGTTGCGGCCCTCCATGTTTATCTTGAACCATTGCACGTTGAACAAGTCGACAAAAAATCCTCTATAATTGATCCTCAAAATCTCTTGTAGCGTGCCAAAGTAAGTGAGTTCCGCCACCATAGGATTTGCATCGGAGGACCATTGTCGACTAGACTGTTCAAATTTTTCCATGGCTCCACAATCTTATGCAAAGTGCTTTTTGTCGATCCATACCGCCCTAAAATGTCAACCTTTACACCATGCTATTGTGTTTGACTTATACTACAACGAACAGAGATTATGAGTAGCCGTTCAAACATCTAGAAAGTCTCTAGTCGTACATTCCAGACTTACCTTGGTTGCGCAACCCCGAGAGTACTCCCACTCCTCCTTAGTCAATTCTTCACTGCACTGTTGTGCGCTTTTCAATTGGTTGTGCAACCATCTTAAGCTCATGAATGTTGGTAGGCTCTCCAAATCCGTCAGATAATGCATCGGTGGTCGTCTTCCCCATCTCCACTTGATTCGTGCCCATTGTCGCTCTTGCTTTGCATCCTTGTATCGTGAAATCCACTTTTGCATCACTAGATTGTGAAGCATGCAAAATCGGTTGATTTTAGCCTCTAGATCTTCCGTCATCTCCTTCTAAACACCAAGATTGCACATGACAATCCCAGATATGCGCTCATCATCTATGGCTCGCCATAGCGTGTCTCGGGCTTTATCAAATCTGTCTAGCCACTCTCCAATGTAAACTAGAGACTTTGATACCAGCCAACCTTCTGCCATGCTACCCTCCGTATGTGCCTTCTGGCACACATATCCCTTGAGCGTTTTCATGAAACGTTCTAAAAAGAACATCCATTTGGAATGTACTGTGCCAGCTATTTTCACCTCATCAACTATGTGAACAAGAAGATGCACCTGAATGGTTAGCATGGTAGTAGGAAAGTGTTTCTCAAACATGCACACAACCTCTATAACATTTAGTTTGGTGAATGGTATGGAGTCTACATTGATCTCCTTTTGTGAGATCCATTGCACCAACTTCGCAAGTTTGTAGATTGTGTTACGGACGTCAGGAGACAAACATCCCTCAATGGTCACCGGTAAAATAAACTGCAAAACACATCTAGCAATGATATTAAAGTCCACACACGAATTTGTTACACAATTCCCACAATGTTTCCACTTCAAAGATGCCTGACACATTTTATGCCAGTCGTGTGACTTCAAATTGGTAATCTTTCCTTCTTTAGTGAAACACGTTCGAAGCGAGTGCATTACACCAGTGGGGGTCCGCACAGATCGAATGGTCTCTTTTACTTTGCGTTCTTGGTCTCCTGTCAAAATCCATGGCACTATAGGGAGTTTTATCAATCCATTGGGTGTTGTCTGCGGCCAATATTGCTTCGTACAATCCACATTTCTAAGGTCAACCCTGGCTCCCAAAGTATCTTTCTTGCCGGTCAGATGGTCCCACAACAAATTACCCACATTCTTGAATATCTGCATTGGAAGTGATTGATCAGGAGTCTGGGCCAATATGGTAACTTGTATCATAGAGAGAGTCTCTTCATCCCTGGGAAAAACCATCATCACACATCTCCTTCTGCTCTAACCATGCTTGTGTAGACATCCTCAATGGCTCTCTTCCCAAAAAGCCATCGCGTAACTCATGTTCTCTGGAAGATACGCTTGACCCTTCTTGGTAGTAAACCACGGGGGATGTTGTAGTTGATGACGACAACGGGCCATACACTATAATATGTTGATCTCTGACCAAATGGATTTACACCATCCATAGCCAGGCCTATGCGCAAAGTTTGAGCTTCCCTGGCAAAATCCGGCCATGTATCGTCTATATGCTTCTAGGTTGCGCAATCTACAGGAATCCGTAGCACACCATGGGAAGATCTAATCCTCGTGCCATGATGTTAGGGCGGCCATGGACTTACATTCAAAGAAATTCTTGATGCGAGGAAGCAGAGGAAAATGTCGCAAAACCTTTTGTGGATTTTTTTTTCTGTGGAGATCTACTCGATATCTCTCGAAATCACATTTCGGACACTTCTCCATGTATTCCCCTCTGAAAAGAATTCAGTCGTTAGGACAAGCGTGAATCAAATTGTAATCCATCCCCAAGTTTCGCAAGTTATTTCTTGCTTCCTCTCTGGAATCTGGCATCACATTATTAGCTGGCAGTATGTGCTCTTTGAGCAATCTACACAGCAAAAAAAATGTGGTACACTTGTGTAAGTAATCTATCAGATCATTATACATCTAGAGTTTTTTATTGAAGTAAACACATTGTAATAGATCACCTGAAAAGCGTTGTGACACTAGTATCACTCCATCCAAACTTTGCTTGCATGTTGAGAAGAACCAAGAGTGCCTTCAATCTAGACACACGTGCTCCATCATACAATGGCATATTGACTTCACTTTTTAGATCATCATAGATAAGCTTTTATGAATCCATGATCGTCTCGATCATTTCATCGATCTTGGGCTCAAACATTGCCTTGTTGGGAATGTGGTCTGCATGATCATCCTCCGAACTGTCAAAGACTACATCTTGTGGCCTCACGTATGCTGCTTGACCAAAGCGCCTGCGTCTATTGGGTGGCAAGATTGCTGCCTATTGGCCAGCGTCAGAGTCTGATGAGTTATAATTGGCAACAACTTGATCTATAATAGATGGATCAAACTCGCCAAATTCGCTAATGTGCTGCAAAGAAACTTGTCTTGTCCGTCACACATCATGCTTGCATTGATTACAACGACATAAGATCCTTGTTGAGAGATAGGTGTTTCGGTTGGACGGTCCCACATCCTCGTCACTACTCAGAATGAATGTAAAAACCTGATAACCTGGACATAAATTTAATCTTCTTTTGGCATCCTCCATCTTCTCTCTCTCTCTCTCTCTCTCTCTCTCTCTCTCTCTCTCTTTGTTCACACTGTAAACTACCTCACATTCCTCTAGTCATGTCCAATCCCCGCACACCTCGGTCTAGAGGTGTATGAAGATCAGAACCACCGGGTTATAATCTTGTCTTTATTGGTTAATGCCTATATTTGTGGGTACGAGAAGTACGAGAAATCTACACACCCACGTCTACATGACAGTGCATGTAGTGGACAAAACGTCTTTGCCTCTTCTCTAGTTGTAGCAATTCACAACATCTTAACATCTCTTCACAGCAGATCCTTGTTCAAGGGATTACTTAGCACATTACATGTTGGCCTCCAATCTGAGTATCATGTCGTTGAAAGCTTTCCAACTTAAGGTCGCATCTGTAGAGAGGAAGAGAGGGATCACCTTTTGTCTAACTCCAAGTTTTTTCCATAATCCCGAAGGTAGACTTTAATATAAAAACTAAATCCAAAATCTAATCTTAAATATAACCTAATTGAACATATGGTGATTCTGAGCTAATTGAACATAGTTAGTGTGTGAGTTAATAGGTGTCAGATTCTGATGGGAATATACATATTGTTGTGTACCTAGTGTTTGCTCTTGGGGAAAATCCTTCATTGACATGCCCTAAAATCAAACCTAAATCTATTCTTAAATCTAACATAAATCTAGATCTAATCTAATCGAAAAATCAACATAAACCTAAATATAATATAATCTTAAATCTAACCTAAACCTAAATATAATCTAAATCTAATCTAATCTCAAATCTAACCTAGCTAATCTTAAATCTTGTTTTAATCTTAAATCTAACATAAATCTAAATCTAATCTAATCTTAAACTTCACATAAACCTAATCTAATCTAATCTTAAATTTTAAACCTAAATGTAATCTAACTTAAATCTAATCTACCTAATCTTAGATCTTGCCCTAATTTCAAATTTAACCTAATCTTAAACTCAACATAAATCTAAATCTAACCTAAACCTAAATCTAACTTAAACCTAAATGTAATCTAACCTAATCTTAAATCTAATTTAAATTGTAACCTAATCTTAAGTCTAACTTAATTTTAAATTTAGCATAAATTTTAAATATAAGTTAAATGTAATCTAACTTAATCTTAGATCTCAATCTAACCTAAACTTAAATATAATTTTAAATTTAACCTAACCCTAAATCTTACTATAACATTTCATTTCATATTTTCACGACGTTTTATCTCTCTCTCTCTCTCTCTCTCTCTCTCTCTCTCTCTTTGTTTTCTTCCCATTACCTCTCTCTTTTCGTTTTCTCTCCCTCTCTCTCTCTCTCTTTGGTTTCTCTCTCTCTCTCTCTCTCTCTCTCTCTCTCTCTCTCTCTCTCTCTCTCTCTTTCTCTTTGTTTTCTCCTCTCTCTCTCTCTTGCTTTATATCTCTCATTCTCTCTCTTTACTTTATCTCTCTCTCTCTCTCTCTCTCTCTCTCTCTCTCTCTCTCTCTCTCTCTCTCTCTCTCTCTCTCTTCCCCTCTCAATGTGTGTGTGTGTGTATGTGTTTTTTGTTTATGCATGTGTGTACTCTCTCTCTCTCTCTCTCTCTCTCAAAGACACAATGTGTGTGTGTGTGTGTATGTGAGAGGGAGAGAGAGAGAAAGAGGGGAAGGGAACATGAGAGAGAGGAGAGGGAAGGAGCATACTTGGCTCTCCTTCCTCTCCTTGTGTGTGTGTGTGGAAGAGAGAGAGAGAGGGAGAGCGCGGGTTTACCTGTTTCACTCGAGCGTCGAAAGATCTGAGATCTAAGTTTTTTGGCACTCTTGGTTTATTTTTTATCCCTGTCAGCGTCGCTATGGGCGTCGCTATAAGCATCTCTATAGGCGTCTCTATGCAACAAAGAAAATAGCGACACCTATAACGACGTCGTGGATTTTCACTTTTGAGCGTTGCACTGCGAGCGTCGCTAATGTGAAGTACCTCTTGTAGTGAGGCAATCAGTACACCAAAGCATTCTGATGGTACAATCCAGCAAAGAGCACACAAGCTACAAGATTTGCTCTTTGGAAGATAGCAAAATAAAACCTCGACATCAGAAACCCTTGAGTTAATTACTCAAGACCCAACTCATGCACAACATAATGGTTTGAACTGCACTGATCTTCAAAGCATGGTAGAGCCAACCAAGGCTATGCATAGACACAGTTGTTCAACCCATGCACACAGTCATCCCAGAGTATGCTATCTAGGAGGGGTGGAAGGGAACTAAGTAATTAAGGGCAATGTTTGAAGAGGGAGGAAAAAAGTTTGATGTTAACGTGTGATTTTATGCACAATTACCTAATAATGCCCTTACAAATCATCACAAGGGAAATTTCACTGATAACATCTCCCCGAGCAGTGTAAATAGTGTATATACTATCAGAAAATCATCAAAAAATAGTCTTTTTTGATTATTTTTCATCATATTTCTTGATATAGGGACTTAAAAAATGGAGAAATCCAACCAAAAACAATAAAGCTGTGTTTTTTAATGGATTTTTATAATTATTGGATTTTCACTCTGCTTTTTTAGTGCATTTTGTTATGTTCTTTGATTTTTTCAATAAACATGTCAAAAATTAATAATAAATAGCAAATGAGATCATATGAAAATATTGAAGATACGTTGATGATCAGAAGGATAAAGCGGATAGGCACAAAAAATTTCAATCAAATCGGCAGATGGAAGCGGGAAGCCTAAATTAGGCAGCTAGACCTACTTTTGCAAAATTCTTGCACAATGAGCTACAAGAACCCGATTGAGGAAATTTTTGAGTCTAACAGGAAATTTAGGGAAAATATTTCGGGATGTCCGAGTATAGATATCCAGTGTAGTCTAAAATCAACTCATTTCCACTTGTCGCCTTTGGAGAGAGAGCTTTCGACCTCTTCGCGTGCATTTTCTGGAGTCCACAGTCACCTGTTTATAGTGCTGTCTCACACGAGACATGAGAGGTAAGTTCTATACTTATCAATGATCCATTATGTACGGTGGGTAGCTAGTCTAAACCCCAGGAAAAAACCCTAGAAACCGAGCAGTGCACGAAGACCTATGACCAAAACTTGACCATAGCGGCCTGTCAGCTCAACCAAATCGGACAAAACTTGATTGTAGCATGCCCTCACATAATAGAACACTTCTATATCAGCAGTTGACCATCTGACAGGGGTGAAGGGGGTCCCAAGTAAAAAAGCTAGGTTTTTGGCAGATGCGAGAACTGGATTCTGACTCCACAGACAGCTTATAGACACGATCTATACACAGTGTATATGGTTGGTTTCATAAAATCAATCAAGGCAAGCCCTCGGAAAGCAGAAAACAGCTCGAAGGCTACAAAGCGTCAAATTTGACATACGCAGTCAAACTGACTCCAAATGGGCCAAAATTGGATGAGTTACTTCAGGACTGTGTAGCGGATAAATCCATAGCTTCAAAAGTGACTAACCAACACCACGGGCCATATAGTCACAAAAATTGGTGATTATAGAGTTGACAAAGCACGAAGTGATGCCGACAAGACGAAACTTTACCAAATTCAATTTAGGACTTGTTTTAGGTGTATCAAATATGTTTAGGTCAAAGTTTGTCAAGTTTTCCAAAAAAAAAAAAGACTGTTGTAAATAATCACAATTATTTACTTTTGCAAATTTTTGGCTTGAAAATGATACTATCACCTCACCTATACTTTGTACACACCTACTACATGCCACATTTCAAGTATGAGCCAAATTGATCAATGATAACTTGGAAAATTGCCAAAAACCGCAAAGAAGTCCTTTCAAACCAAATTTTGAGTTATCTGTCACATTTTTTGATCCAAATCACCTCATATCTCATACACAGAGTCTACATCATGCCTAGAACCAAGTTGCTTCAAAAAATGTTCATTTTGATGAAAAAGTTAATAATCACGATTTCATTTTTTGCCAAGATGGGGTAAAATTGCAACTTTGACTTCATAGGACCAAAGCACATGATGTGCTAAGCCCACTAACCAAGTTTGAACAAATCTGAAGCTCAAAATCTCAAAATTCCTTTATATCTACTGTTTCAGAGACTTAAAGCCTAAATCTGGCACCATTTTTGCCCTGTGCACTCAAATGAGCCCATATTTCACTCAGAGTATCTATTTGATATATATTTCAAGTTTATGATGCCAAAATTGCAAAAAGTTGAAAAAATTCATCAGTTGTAAATATTCGTGATTATTTACTTTTGTTGTAAAACTTTGCTTGGACTTGATGATTTTGATCTTTACATGTTTTTATGCATCTTCAAAAATTGATTTGAAGCAAATTGGAATCATCTTGTAAGCAATTCAGACCGAAGGGCATTTTAGAGCGAAATTGCAAAAATTTTCTAACTTTGGCACTCTATTCACTTAACAGGAGCCATGCAAGCTGCGGAGAAGGCCAAGAAGAGGGTCTCTCAAAAAGAGAAGCTACAAGAGTTTCCACCATACCAATTGGACCCCGATTCAGTAAAAATGGACAAAGCAACGTACCTATTCAGAGAACAGTTTGAGCAAAACAATACAATGGTTTTCAGAGGCAGGTTTAAAGTGAAGAAGGACATCAGGTAGAGCTGCAACTACTACCAAAGGAATCTATGATGTCGCGGCAAAGCCAGACACAAAGGAGGCCAATAGAAGGCTTGGCCTCAGAGAATTCTATGACCAGGAGCCATGCGATGTAGACTTCCCAAAAGCTTACGAGCTCTTGTCTATAATAAAGGAAGGAGGTTCAGCCCAAATTACTGACCAGCAAGAGAAAAAAGTCAAAATAATCATCACAAAAGAGATTATGGCCGAGGCTTTGAAGTTGCCAACAGAGGGGATGACAATGAGGGCCAGAGATAGGAAGACAGTAGGCACTTTCACCAAGGAGACTGTTGCGGACACCTTTGCTCACCTCATCCAGAAACAAGTGAAAGAACCAGCACGGTTATATCATCAACACTTTCACTTTCTAGCAAAGAGACCGCCAAGGTACACAACCCAAATCATGCATTTGCGACTACATTCACACAAGTGTTGAAGTCGACAACCAGGTAACCCATTGATCACGCGCAGTATGTGCTATCCACATTGAAAGGTACCAAAAAAGAGGGTAAGATCACATATCTGGGTGCACCTGAGGTATTAACAAGAATAGTATACCATGCTATCGGCATGGCAGAAAATTTTCCGCCTACCCCAGATCAGAATACATGGATCATGCTGGCACAGCCATCTCCAAGAACCACCCGCTCGTCAAAGAGAGTTTACAAATCTGATGAAGAGTCTACAGAAGGCTCTCATGAAGCACATAGCAACGAAATCTCAGACAATGAAGAGAATAGGCCAGAAGAGAGGAGATGAATAAGAAGTCAGTGGCTGCACATCAGAAAGAACCTCAAAAGAAAAAGGCGAGGTTTGAAAGAGGAAAAAAAACCTACGAAAGAAGCCGCCAAGCTGCAGGAGAGGACCCGCCAAAGTGGGTACCAAAAGAGATAAAGGGACCTAGAACAAAGAACCCTGCAAGGAAAGAGGGAGAGGACCCCACTGATTTTCTAGAAAGAATGTATGCAGAGGTAGAAGCCCTCAAACTAAAAGAAGCTCAAGAGGTTGAATCTAGAGAAGAGGCAGCAGAGCAAGAAAGACAGGCAGATGCAATAACACAAGGAGAGACACAACACAATCAAGAAGAGATGTCTCCTAAACCTACCTCACCTGCTACGGAACAACAAGACCACACGATGCCAAGCCCTCCCCCTTCACCAACAGTTAGACCCACAGAGGGCGAAGCACCCAAAGAAAACAAGCCTGAACTGCAAAGGGCAGCAAGTCCTAAACCACAAGAGACTGCCAATTTTGAGCAACCTAAGGCACAAGAAATAGAAACCACACCTTCTACAACCACCCAATAGGAAGCGGCCAAGGCATCCACGAAGCCTCAAGAAGACAAAGCACTCGAGGAAACTGCATAGCCACAAGGAGAGGTACAAACCCCGCTGCAATTGCAAGTAACTGCCACAACCCCACCCAAGGAACCACAAGAGACTGCTGAAACATATAGGTATCTCATAGAGCAAGGAGACTAGCATACAAATGATGAAGTTATTCTACGAGTAAATGAATATGCCAAGGAGATACAGGAGATGACAAAGAAAATGCGAACATCAGCACTTAGCCACAGTGCTAAGGCTAGAGAGCTGGAGATGGTCATCGACGCTTTGCGAGGAGAGCTAGAGGATAGAATGATTGTCATCACTGATCTGCAAAGACAAATCCAACAGCTTAGAGCTGAAGCTAAACAACACCAGCTAGCAAAAGAGAAACAACAAAAGGAAATGGAAGAGCTAAATGAACTTCTCACGAAGTTATCAGATGCATGCAAGACCAATGACAAACAATTGACAGAGGTTACTAATGAACTCTTAGCTACAACTCTGTCAGTTCAAAATATCTAAGTGCAGCTCGACGTAGCAAATGCTTCATTGCAATACTTAGAGCAAAGGATCAATGATCAGGAAACCTTCTTGTGACAAATAAGAGAAAACCCCGCAGTTGCCTCGATCAAAGGTACATACAAAGTATATAAGGCAGTGGAAAAGAAGAATAAAGATATCGAGCTAGAGCTAAAGCTAGAGCAGTCACAATAAAGAGACCTTGCATTAATGCGGGTACGAAGAGAAGAACAACTGCTCAAGGAGATAGCAGAGCTCAAGCGAGTTAATCAACTGCTGCGAGAGGGACAACAAGAGACACAAGAAGAAGCATGTACTTCAATCACACATTGAAATTTCCTCAGTCTCTTTTGCTGAGATGGAAACACAACCGACAGAAGGACTAGGAGGAGAAGAAGACTTTCAAGTATCAATAACAAATGCTGATCAAGTGCCAATGGTCCAACTGTCTAAAGCTGAAGAAGACGCACTTAAGGAGCAGGTCGCTCAAGAAACAGACAAACAATAGAAAGCAATGATGGACTGGGAGTTGAGAGTTCTCCATTCAGTCAACGTCACTCAACTCACTCCCAACCAAATCAATGCACCAAGACTTTTTGTCCTATACCAAGAGCAAGGACGTGGCAAGCACATGAAGCAATGACAAAGAAGTGGCCTACATGGCTAAATTATCCGAGATTGCTATCTCCAAAACACCAACAGAGGAATACATGGTGAAAACCCTAACAGGCGCCATGGCATTCTTCAGAAGTCTCCCTCATCTCTCATGTGCTATGCTCTACAAAATTTGCCGAGTGCTGCTCACATGCATTGAAGCTTTTCATTAGCCAAAGCAAGCAGGAGCGCCATGGATGTCCTTCCTCGAGGGAAATAAAGGTCTTTCCCTACAACCTCAACGACCAATCTTCAGAAGAATTCCTTTATGGCTTCTATGCACGCTGTATGTTCTTGCCATCTCACAATATGTTGGCATTTGAGAAAGCTTTCTATATAGGGTTTTTCACTTGGCAAACAAAGATTTTTGGGCCAGTGATCAGCAACCTAACTTCCAAATTCGTAGGCTATTCAGCCATCGAGCTCAAGAACATAGTCACCATGAAATTTTTGCAGGTTCCAGATAAAGAAGGAAAGATCAGATATGAGAAGGCACTCCATGCACTTAAAGACCGCCTTGCCAGCCGTCAATCCAAAGATTATTTCAGTTCATAAATCTGTGTCAAGGGACGACACAGCCAAGGAGGGGAATGTTAGCAAGCTAACTCGGATACCATTTTTTGAAGCTCTCATTGTAAAAACATTTATTATTTTGATGAATCGAGAATATTGTAACTCCTATTTTCCAGATAAATATTGTAATTGATGAGCTGGGGCTACAAGCTTCCAGATTGTATCAACCCGTCTTTAGTTAGAGCTCCCATATTATTAGTTTTGACCACCAAAAACCTTGGCTAAGGTATAAAAGCTAACTTTGTAAAGTTATTATGAAGTTTTTGATAATGAAATACATAGCGTGAGCTAACGGCGCTCACGTTTCTCCTTCTTGCGCTTCCTACTCCCTCCTCGATGGTCACATTGCAACAACGTCTGTTGTGTTGCAATCATAGGTAAGAGCTCTATGCACAGATGTAAGCATTTCAAGGTATTTCATAGCTTTTGGCATTGTCGACGAGCGGCCTAATCTCATCGTAAGTAGGAATTTACACTTCAAAATCAACAACTAAGTATAGGCGGGGTATTGGGGCATCATTGCTAAGCATTTAGATGCATTTTGCATCAAAAATGACTAGGTAAAAAATCCATTGCTGTTAATAATCGCAATTTTTGCACTTATCTAAAGTGGGATTTGAGACCATAAGCATGTGTGCTTAGGTCTTATAAACATGTCCTAGAAGTTTCATTATGTTTGGATGTCATTTGATGCTGTAACTGATGTGATTTGTTTGCCGATGAGCGATTGGCTTTTGGTGATTTTTGTCATTTGAGTGTAGCCTGAGTTAGATGCAAGTTGTTTGTTGTTTTCCAAGAGATTGAAAACCTCTTGTAGCCTCTATGCACTAGTTGAGTCAGTTTCAACCCATGGATTGACAATGCATTCGTGGTTCTCGCTATGCCTGCAATAAGATAGGAGTGAGGTTAGACACCCGTCCCACAGTGACCTAATATACTGAATCTCTTGTAAGAAAAACTCACTTTTGTTTTAATTAATATAAAGTTTATTCTGTCGTAAAATTTGAAATATCACCTGGAAGTGTTGCTTGTGTTCGTCTAGTGAATTAGAGTAGATAATTATATCACCAAAGAGCACTCCACTAAAGGCTCTGTGAGGTCTGAATAGCTTCTCCATCAAGCGGTTAAAGGTGCATTGGTCAAGTCAAAAGGCATGACAATGTACTTGTAAAGACCAAAGATAGTGCAAAATGCGGTCTTTACAATGTCTTGATCAACTATCCTTATTTGATGGTAGCCACTTTTTAGGTCAATCCTACTAAAGTAGGTCGACCCTTGTAGCTTATCAAATAGGTCTTCTACCCGTTTGCACTATAGTGCCCTATAGTCAACACACATAGGATATGTGCCGTCTTTCTAATAAAATTGGTGAACAAAATGGAGATGAGCTAGGCCTAACCATGCCCTTCTCAACTAACTCATGCACTTTCCACATAATCTCGTCTTGTTGAGCTTGGGAAACTCTATAAGGAGTTTTATTAGGCGATGAAATTCCTGGAAGAAGTTCAATTGCATTGCCTCTCTTGGGAGGTAATTCAAAAGGGATATTGTCAATAAAAACATCTTGAAACCCCTTGAGGAAATTGGATAACTCTAATTCCTTTTGATTATTTATATTTCCTTTTGCCAAAGCATTAGATTCATTTTGAGTATCTTTAACAAAAATCATGTACACAAAAATAGAGCTGCTTGCTTATGTACAAGAGATATGGTATTACACAACTCCTTAGCATCTATGTACATATCTGTTTCCTTGAGCCTAAAGTAGATTTGCCTTTCAGAGAATTTAACATTGACAGCCATGCAATCAAACCATGGTGCCCCTAGGATTATATCCTCATGCTTGAGAGGAGAGATAAAGAAGTCCTCCTTGTCCACATAGCTTTGGACATGGAGCCTCAATTTCCCAATTAAGGGAGTGACTGAGGCTTCTTGCCCCTTGAAAGCACCATCGGCAGGTAGGACATCTCCCATCTCATAGGCTTGTATGCCTAGCTTGGTGGCCAGCTCTGTGGATATGAAATTCTCAGTAGAACTAGGGTGAAAGAGAATAAAAGCATCATGTTCTTTTACCTTTCCCCAGGCATGGCATACAGGAGATCCTTTGTGATGAGTATCCTCTTCTTGAATTTTGACCAAGGTAGCTCTAGGAGGCTCATTACATGTATTCTTGTGGGGGCAAGCACGATAGGCATGCCCTTGCTCCCCGCACTTGAAAGAACGGTTATCTTTACGATAACGCCCTAGCTCTTCAGGAGAGAGTTTATTTTTGCCTTTATAAACTCCCTTCTCCTTAGCTTTGTTGTTGTTGGCATTGCATTTGGGAGACTTTTGGACATTGTCCTTCCCCTTAGGCTCGTTACGGTCCTTGTTTTCTGTGGGCTTAATATTTCTCTTAGCCCCTTGTTGAAGATTGATTTGTGAAGCCACCATGGTATGATGTATGACCGCAGATATGGTGAGTGGCCTTTGGGAGTTGACATACTCCGCCATATGTTCAGTTAAACCCACAAAAAATTGTTGTTTTTGCTCTCCAAAATCCATCTTTTTGAAGATAGTGGCTTTGAGATTTAAATCCCAAAGTTTGTCTACATATTTGTGAATAGATTCATAGCGAGAGAGCTTTAAGCTTTGCCATTCGGTGAGTACTTTGTCTTTGGTATCGGTAGCCAAAAATTGCTTCATGATAGAAGCTCTTAAAGGTTTCCATGTTTGTGGAGCTTCATCGTTTGCTCGTAGGCTAGACCACCATTGCCTGACAGAATTTTGAAAATGCATAGCTACATAACGTAGCTTAGAGGACTCCATGAAGCCCTCATCTCCAAACGCCGCATCGAATTGTTGGATGAAGGCCAAGACTTTGTCCATAGCACCAAAGGTGCCATCATAGGTAACGAAAGAGATGTTCTTTCCTCCCTCTTTGAAATTTTTGAGCTTGGACGACCTCTTCCATGCGGCATAGGATTTCCTATGGCCTCTTCTTTTAGGTGGTTCAAGAGCTGCACCATCACTTTCTTCAGAAGAGAAAGAGGTATGAGGAGGATGGAGAAGAGGGTAACCTCTTTCTCTCATTTTTCTTGCCTTGTTATTCCTTGTCTGCACCATCACTTTCTTTAGAAGAGGAAGAGGATGAAGAAGATGGAGACCTCTTTCTCTCCTCTTTCTTCTCTTGGTTTCTCTCATCCCTCTTTGAATAATGGTGTAGAGAATTGTGCAATGGTCTTCTCCGTTTAGGGGGTTGATTAGAGCGATTGCTCGCCGTCTTTGTGGATCCATCTCCGCTGAGGTGACAAAAGACTCACTTCTTTCTTGCTCTTTTAGTGGGGGATCTACCGTTAAAACTTGAGTTCTCTTTGTAGATTCTTGAGCCCTTTGAACGGATCCTCTTCTTCTTCCCTTATCGGAGAGAGGCCTCTTTTGGAAGTCTCACAAGGAGGCTTCCTAGGTACTCTCTCTTCTTGGTGGGGAGTTTGGAGAATCCCATGAGTACGTAGCTACCCTTGCACTTCACCTTGGAGGGATGGATTGCCCATGGCTTGTTGAAGCCTAGTAACACGGTAATTAACATAGGGGCATCATTAGTAGCTTGTTCATTAGCAAAATCAAAGCTATCAACATTAATTTTAATCTCTTTACTATTGTCAACCCTAGTTGTTGCTCCTCTTAACCCTTTAGAAAAGCACTCAAGCTCATGTACCCGTGGCTTGAATATCATTAATTGCAAGGAATAGAAGAGAGGGTCTTTCCCCACCAAAACTACACCGACTCCTGTCAAGCTTCTAATAGCTCAATCGTGGTTAAGCCGTAGGAAAGCCTTGTAGGACTCCACTATTAAGACCATAGTTCTCAACGGTGATGCCCCATTATCTGCAGGAAGCAGGTTTAGTGCAAGGCTGAAAAATCCCTATTCTACTTACTCAATTGCAATTAATAATACCAACCATTTATAGTCAGCTTGAGGACGTCTCTTCTTGAGCAAGAAAAGAGAAACCAATAGCTCTGATACCAATGTAACATTTAAGTCTAGTAACTTGTGTGTAGCAAAAAATAACATAGACATAGTGAGAATTTCATTAAGAATATATTCCTAATGAGCATAGCAAGAGTGCTTGGTTGGAGAGAGAGCAACAAAACCATAACACCTCGTTAGAATTAGGCATGAACAATACTTCAAAAAGAGAGAGAAATTAAGCTATTGACAACAGTTGAGGATCGGATGTACATGGAGCCGGTCCCCCCTCCAGAAGGCTTTGTATTATAGGTTTCCCCCATCAAGGGAGACATTTTACAATACAATACTTTGTGTTCCGTCAATAACTTGCTAGTGCAATGAAGATGGAAGCTTCAAGCACCAAGATTAACTTGAAAAACACAACATCAATTCCCTCACGATCTGAGACCCAAGACATCACACACCTTCAAAGATGGTGAGAGCTAGTGGGGTATGAGAGTAGATCTAGAGGAAGAAGAAGTATTCCTACAAGAAAGAAGTATTTGTCCTCACATAATCACTCTTAATAGCTTAGCATAGCTTAGTAATTAGCATGGTAGAGGAGATGAGCATGCATTGGAGCTTGGCTCTTGGTTGAATTTGCATCACAAAGCCAAGAGTTGTTGGTGTAGGCCTCCCTTCTCAAAAGCTTGGAGAAGATGATGAGCTTTCCATTAAAGCTTGGAGAAGGAGATAGTCTTATTTACTTCATACATGAGCTTGTGTGAGTGTGTGCGTGCCATAATACCTTTGCAATACCAATATCCTAGCCTTTTCTCCCCTGGTATTTCCCTATATTAAATTATCATTTTAACATGACAAAATCATTGAAGAGAATTAGATATTAGTTATTATAACATTGATTAAGTATAATGGCTATGTTGCTACCTCTAATCAAGTTTAGCCTGTATTTTCTCAAAGTAATCTCATAAAACTGTTCTCTTAATTCTGCTATTCTCAATGTTCATAAGCCATTTCCATGACACCTTCCAACAAAGAGATACCACAAGAACAATCTCTAGGCTAAGTCCCTTTAGAGCCTTGTGTGAAAATTTCTTTAATATGGGTCAATGTGGCCGAAAATTGAGGGAGTGTTGCGTTGAGGCGAGAGCTTTTGCAAGAGCAATTGTAGATGTCAATGAGTTGCAAGGCTTTGGCAAGGATATCTAACGACACTCGTTGATGGTGACATGTAGCAGCAAGTAGGTGCAATGGTCGGGTGGTGTAGAATGTGTAGACAATAGGAAACATGAATTAAGAAATCGATGGGTAGTGTAGATATATCGATAGAGTTTAGAGTAGCTTGAACAACACACGGCACCTCTCCAGGTCAAATCATAGGCAACTAGTGTAGCAAGTGAAACTCGAGAGAAAAAGCAATACATGGATGTGATGATCTATGAATCTTGCTCATCGGCTAGCCAAATGTGAGAGTTTCCAACGATTAGTAGTGCAAGGTGCTATTCAAAAGCATAATGAGCCTGCAAAGAGATGCCAAATGGTGGTGGCACAGGCTTGGGGGGGGTTTACTATGTGTAAAACTACCATATCACGTGCATTCAAGACATGTTTGTAAAACCCCTTATCTGTGAATTTTGATAGGAATATAATGTACACTTTTCTTTTAAAATCTGTAATTTTTTTTCAAATTTGAAAAAACAATGCCCTTCTGTATATATATTTCTCTAAGTTTCAAGAACTTTAAATACCCCTTCTGTTGAACTCACGTGATAGGTTACATTTTTATCAGGTGACCTCCCCGGGGGCATAGGCAGACTTTGCTTCTGAATAGAGGTGCACGCAATCCTCACCAAAAATCATGGACCCAAATTTGTATATTAGTTTCAATTAAGTACATCTTTTTTGGGATCCCGCTCTATAGCTGTATAAGTTGAGTAATGGTCCTTGTGCCAAAATGTCAAAGGACTTATTAATAGGCCTTCCTTCACATTGGTGACTCTTTAAGAGGAAAAAGAATTCTTTCACATACCTTCGTTTAGGTAGGGATTAGGAATGGCCAATGAAGCTCAAATCTAGAGATTAGACATGCTATTGAAGGCTGAAAACTTGTGTGCAATGTTAAAGAATTAAATCTTGAGCAATCTTTGCACTTGGAAGCTCTTTGTTGTAATGGCACCGTGAAATGCTTTGCATGTATGTGTGGGACGCATGTCTAACCTTACCATCCTATCTTATTGCAGTATTAGCGAGAACCACGATTAATTTGTCAAACCATGGGACGAAGCTGACTCGACTAGTGCATAGAGGCTACAAGAGGTTGTCAATCTCTCGGAAAACAACTAACAACTCGCATCTAACTCCAGCTACACTCAAGTGACTGAAATCACCAAAAGCCAATTGCTCATCGGCAAGCAAATCACATCCTTTACAGCATTAGATGACATCCAAACATAACGAAACTTCTAGGACAAGTTTATAAGACGTAAGCACACATGCTTATGGTCTCAAACCCCACTTTAGGTCAAGTTCCAAAATTGCGATTATTAAAAGCAGTGGATTTTTGACCTAGTCGTTTTCGACCACAGAATGCATCTAAATGCTTAGCAATGATGCCCCAATACCCCGCCCATGCTTAGTTTTTTATTTAAAAGTGTAAATTCCTAGTTATGATGAAATTAGGCCACGGGTCGTCAGCGATGCCAAAAGCTACGAAATATTGTGAATGACTTATGTCTATGCATAGAGCTCTTACCTGTGGTTGCAATGCAACAAACACAATTGCAATGTGACAGCCGGGGAGGGAGTAGAAAGCGCGAGAAGGAGAGAAGTGAGCGCCGTTAGCTCACGTTGTGTATTTCTTATCCAAAAACTGGCAAAAATTGGCTTTTATACCTTAGCCAAGGTTTTTGGGTGATCAAAACTAATAATCTAGAGTTCTACCAAAGCTGAGTGATGATTGGCTGATACAATCTAGAAGCTTGTAGCCCCGGCTCATTAATTACAGAGTTTATCCGAGACAGTAGGAGTTACAATATTTCCGATTCATCAAAATAATAAATATTTTACAAAGAGAACTCCGAAAAATGGTGTCCGTGTTAGCTTGCTACTAACATTTCCCCCCTCCTTGCCTGTGTCGTCCCTTGACACAGCTTTATGGGCTAAAATAGTCTTCGGGTTGACGGCTGGCGAGGCGGTCTTTAAGCACTTCCAGTGCGTTCTGGTATCTGATTCTTCGTTCTTTGTCGGGCACTTGCAGAAATTGCATTGTTACTTGATTCTTCAGCTCCATTGCTAAGTAGCCTACAAACCTGGATGTTAGGTTGCTGATCACCGGCACACATATCTTCGTTCGCTAGGTGAAGAATCCAGAGTAGAAAGCTTCTTCAAAGGCTAGCATATTATTCGATGGCAGGAACATGCATCTGGCATAGAATCCATAAAGGACCTATTCTGAAGGTTGCCCACTCTGATCGTAGCATAAACCTTTGTTTCCTTCCAAGAATGATAGCCATGGGGCTCCTATTTGCTCAGGCTCATAAAAAACTTGTGTACATGTGAGCAGCATTGTGTAGATCTTACATAACATGGCACAGGAGAGATATGGAAGACTCTTGAAGAAAGACATGGCGCCCGTTAGGGTTTTCACCATGTATTCCTCCGTCGCTTGGCCTCTCTTTGAAGCTGGTACCTTGGGGAAATTGAGCCAAGTTGGCCTCTTCTTTTGCAGTGCTTCATGCGCTTGCCATGTCCTTACTCTGGATACAGGACAGAAGGTTGGATCTCTTTGAAGGATTGCAGGTGCTCTTGTGAACAGAATCAGGTATCTCGGATTCTTGTTCATCCAGCTTAACCTCCACTTTGGGTGGTCTTTATCTGCGCCATCTTCTTGCATATCCTTGTACAACCTTTCTTTACCTATAATAGTTCTACTTTGATGAGAGGGTACGACAGGGATTGTTGGTGCCATTGAGCGTTGATCTGATTGTTGAGTAACGTTGACAGAGTGTAAAACTGTCAACTCCCAGTCCATAGAGGCTTTCCATTGCTCATCCACCTCTAGGGTGATCTTCTCCTTCAGTGCATCTTCTGCAGCTTTTGACATCTGGAACATTGACACTGTACTGTGTCTTCATCCGTGATATGACTCTAATAATCTTTGTTACCACTCGGCTCTACTATTGATTGTGTCTCAAACTCAGCAAACAAGACCGAGGTTATGTCTATCTGTGGCGTCTCTGAAGTGACTTCCTCTTCCTGCGTGTCTGGTTATCCATCTCTAAGGAGTTGATTAATCCGCTTGAGTTCTGTTATCTCCTTTAGAAGCTCCTGCTCTCTCTGAACCCGCATCAATGCCAGGTCCCTGCGCTGTGATTGTTCTAGCTTTAATTTCAATTCTAGGTCTTTGTTTTTATTTTCAAGTGCCTTATACACTTCGTCAGTTCCTTTGATCGAGGCCAGGGCTGGATTTTCTTTGATTTGCCGTAAGAAAATGGCCTGATCATTGATCCTCTGTTCCAAATACTGCAGAGAATCATTGGCAACATCTAATTGCACTTGAATTTTCTGAGCTGACAGATATGTCATAAGAAGTTCATTTGTAACTTTTGTAAGCTGCTCATCTTTTGTTTTGCAGGCACGCATCGGACAGTTTAGTGAGTAGATCACCTAACTCCTCCATTTCTTTTTGTTGTTATCTCTGGCCAACTGATGCTGTTCCGCTTCTGCCTTCATCTCTTGCACCTGCCTTTGAAGATCAGTGATGACAATCATCCTGTCTTCTAACTCTCCTTGGAGAGTGTCGATCACCATCTCAAGTTCTTTGGCCTTGGTGCTACGATTTAGTGCTGCTGAGTGGAGTCTCTCCGTCATTTCTGCATCTGCCGTGCATATTCATTGACCTGTACTATTACTTCATTGTTTGACTGCCACTCCTCCTGTCATGCCAGATGAGATGTGCCTGCAGCGTCATGTGTTGCTTCTTGCTGCATCGTAACTGTTGGTGGTTCTTGTGTGGAGGTAGATGGTCGGTCTTCATCTTGGCCATCCCGAGGCTTTGATGCCTCGGCAGTTTCTGGCTGAGTAGAAGTCTCTTCAGGTGACGGCCTTTCTTCCGTTTCTGGCTCGTGCTCTGTCTCATGTGCAGTGGTAGACTCTTTTTTTGCATCTGCTTTTTTATCAGTCTCTTTTTCAGATCTAATTGCATTTTCCTCTCCTGGCTTTTGAGTATCTTTTACTGCCTTCTCTTGTTCTGGCTCGACTTCTTTTTCTTCTTGTCCATTAGGGTGGTCAACCTCTTGTGCAAATTCTGTTTGTTGGGTGGACGCAGAATCTTTCTCTTTCTTAGGATCTACTTATTCATTGGTGTCTTTGCCTGCATGTGATGGTGGCGGGCTAGGCATGGGATGGTCTTCTTGTTCTGTAGGCGGTGAGGTGGGTCGGGGAGATCAATGGCTTTGCTCTTGGCTAGCCGTTTCCTCGGCTTGCCTTTGGTCTTCCGCTTCCTTGGCTTTCTTTGCAGCTTCTTCTGCCTCCTTCAGCTTCAGAGCTTCAAACTCTTGGTACATTCTTTCTAAATTCTTTGATGGATCATCCGTCTCTTTTCTTGTATGATGCTTTGTTTGAGGGCTTTTCAGTCCTGCAGGTACCCATTTTTCTAGGTCCTTCCCTTATTGTGTTAGTATGCCTGTTTCTCTCTTTCAAAGCGTGCTTGTTTTTGAGCTGGCTCTTCTTGGTGTGCACCACAACTTTCCTTTTCATCTCTTCTCTCCGAGCTCTCTTTTCTTCATTGTCAGAACTCTCGTTGCTGTGCCATTCCGACAAGCTATGAGCTGACTCATCATCAGATTTATATGATCTTTTACCTGACCTTGTAGCTCTTAGAGAGGGTTGTGCGGCCAATATCCATGTATTCTGATCAGGGGCAGGTGGTAGGTTGTCGGCCATGCTCATGGCATGATATGCTATTTGAGTCAAGACCTCTGGCGCACCCAAGTACATGATTTTGCCTTCCTTCTTGGTGCCCTTCAAGGTTGTCAAGACATACTGCACGTGGTCCACGGACTGTCTTGTTGGCGACTTGAGAACCTGAGTGAATGTGGTGGCCACGTCGTGATTTGGAGTAGTGAACCTTGGTGGCCTTTTTGCCAGAAAATGAAAGTGCTGGTGGTACAAATGGGTTGGCTCTTCCACCTGTTTTTGGATAAGATCGACGAATGTAGCCGCGGTTGTCTCTTTGGTAAATGTGCCTACGGTTTTCCTGTCTCTTGCCCGCATGGTCATTCCTTCAGCGGGCAGTCTAAGTGCCTCTGCCACTATCTCTTTTGTGATCACTACTTTGATCTTGTTCCCTTGGGTGTCTGATATCTGTGCGGTTCCGTCTTCTTTGATGGTGGATAGAAGCTCGTAAGCTTTCTAAAAGTCCACTCCGCAAGGCTCTTGTTTGTAGAAATGCCTGAGCCCCAACCTATGGTTAGCCTCTTTTGTCTCTGGCTTGGTAGCTATATCATAGACTTCTTTGGGCAGGAGTTGCAACTCCACCTGATGCCCCTCTTCACTCTTGAACCTACCAGTGAAGACCGTAGTGTGGTGCTCTTCTAACTGTTCTCTGGAAAGGTAGGATGTCTTTGCTGCTTTGACTGACTCGGGGTCTAGTTGATACACGGGTAGTTCTTGTAGTTTCTCTTTTTGGTTTAGCTTCTTCTTGGCCCTCTCCGCTGCTTGCATTGCTCCTTTTCAGTGAATAGAGTGCAAAGTTAGCAGATTTGTCAGAATTTTCTCTGAAATGTCCTTTTAGACTGAAATGCTGATAGTTTGGTCCAATTTGCTTCAAATCAATTTTTGAACAAGAAAAGATGCATAAAAACATGCAACGAATAAAACTGCATGGTCAAAACAAAAATTGCAACCAAAGTAAATAATCACTATTATTTACAGCTGAGAAAAATTTTCAACTTTTTGCAGACTTGGCTTCATAGGCTTGAAGTATATACCAAATACATGCTCTGAGTGAAATATGGGCTCATTTGGATGCACAGGGTGAAGTTGGTACCAGATTTTGGCTTTACGTCTCTGAAACAGTAGATATAAAGGAAATTTGAGATTTGAACTCCAAATTGATTCAAAATTGGCTAGTGAGCTTAACACATCATGTACTTTGGATGTATGATGACAAAATATCAAAATTCCCCAATTTTGACCAAAAAGTAAATAATCACGATTATTAACTTTTCTTCCAAAATTGACATTTTTTGGTACAAATTGGTTCTAGGCATTGTAGGGACCTTGGGTATGAGATATAAAGTGATTTGGATCAAGAAATGTGGTCCATAACCCAAATTTTGGCTTGCAAAGACTTCTTTGCGTTTTTTGGCAATTTTACAAGTAATGGGTGGTTATTTTGGCTCATACTTCATTTTTGGCGTGTAATAGGTGTGTACACATGATAGGTGAGGTGATTTGACAATTTCCAAGCAAAACTGATGCAAAAGTAAATAATCGCGATTATTTACAATAGTGACAAAACTTTGTTAAACCTACAAATTTTGACCTAGACATGTTTCATACAGCTAATACAAGTCCTACATTGAATTTGGTCAAGTTTGGTCATGCTGGCATCACTTTGTGTTCTGTCGACTCTGAAATCATCGTTTTTTGTGACTACTCTGTCTGTTGGGTTGGTCGATCAACTTTGAGGCTTTGAACTTGTCCGCAACATAGTCGTAAAGCAATCTATCCAATTCTGGCTCATTTGGAGTTAGTTTGACCCCGTATGTTGAATCTGATGCTTTGTACCTTCGATCCATTTTCTGCTTTTTGAGGGCTTTGCTTGATGGATCTCACCAAACCAATCATATACATTGTATATGGATCTCATTAGCATGCCACCTATGGAGTCAGGTCAGAATTCTGGCATTTGCCAAAAACCTAACTTTTCTACTGGGGACCCCCTTGACCCCAGCCGAATGGTCATCTTATGGTATAGAAAGGTTCTGTTATGTTAGGGCATGCTATGGTTCAAATCTCATCCGATTTGGTCAAGCTGGCAGGCCGCTATGGTCAGTTTTAGGTCATAGGTCTTCGTGCACTGCTCGGTTTCTAGGGTTTTCTTTAGGGCTTTAGACTAGCTACCGGACTTCCTGAACCAATTTTCCTCAGATTCCGTCGCTACTCCTACTAGGCAGTGAAATCTATGTTAGACTCAAAAATTTCCCTGATCGGATTTCTGTAGCTCATTCTGCAAGAATTTTGCAAAAGTAGGCTTGGCCGCCTAATTTAGGCTTCCCACTTCCATCTTCTCATTTCATTGAAATTTTTGGTGCTTGTCCACCTTGTCACTTTGATCACCAGCGTGTCTTCCATTTTTCCATATGAGCTTCCCTGCTATTTATTATTAATTATTGACTTATTTATTTGAAAAATTAAAAGAAAATAAAAAAAAAGCTCTAAAAAAGTAAAGTAAAATCCAATAATTAAGAAAATCCCTTGAAAAACACAGTTTGATTGTTTTTTGTTGGATTTATCTATTTTTGAGCCTCATTATCAACAAAAATGATGAAAAAAAACTCAAAAAGGACTATTTTTTATGAGTTGAACAACCGTGTGCATGGGTTGAACAACCGTGTCTATGCATAGCCGTGATTGGCTCTACCATGATATGAAAATCAATGCAATTCAAACCAATATGTTGTGCAAGAGTTGGGTCTTGAGTAATTAACTCAAGGGTTTCCGATGTCGAGGTTTTCTGTTGATGTCTTCCAAAGACAAAATCTTGTAGTTTGTGTGCTCTCTGTTTGATTGTACCATCGGGATGGTTTAGCAAGTTGATTGCTTGAGGTGTTGGTAGCACTTTTGACTATTGTCGAGCTTTTTCTCGCCATTGGTAATTTGGTCGGCGTGGTGCTGCATGGTGTGGTGGAGTCTGTTGAGACTTAACTCGCCATTGCTTGATTGGTTTCACGGGCTGTGGAGAAGATAAGTGCTCCTTTTTCTTACAAACCATTTCCATGTTAGGTTCCTTGCTCGGAGATGCTCGTCTCTGTGCTTTTACCCTTGGAACCTTCTTTTGTTTCGTCGGTGAAGTTTTAAGCACCCAGATCTGAATTGGTTTATCCTTAAGCTGTGCTTTTGGTACCCAAATTTTCCTTACTCCTTGCATGCTATATGTAGCATTTGATTGTCAAGGGGATAGAGAAGATTGACTTTGTGGATTGGTCTCTGATTGCTTCTTTTCCATTCCTCCTTGCTTGGTGCAATTGGAACAATGAGTTTCCCTCCTTTAGGTGATAGCTTTAGTTGATTCGTATCCCAATCTGGTACTGCTTTGTATGTACGTATCCAAGGAATTCCAAGAATCATCGTCTCATTCATGTGTTCATCTAGTAAGCATACAAACTGATGAGGACATGAACATCCATGTACTATCACATTCAAGTTGAATACTCCCAATGTTGGAGTTAGGTTCTTGTTGCATCCTTTGATTGTCGCTATTCCTGCCGTCAATGCTTGACTTGATGCGCATGTCCATTCCATCTAGCCAGTTATCATCTATTGAAACTGCATCTTTAGGTAATTTCCATTGTCGATCATCTATTTCCAAAGTGTTGATGGGAATCGGTATCTGTTGATTCTTGAGAGCAGATTTCCACTTGACTACCCGAAGCCTAGCTTCCTCTTGGGCTTTATCAATAACTTGCTGTCGTTTGATCTTCCTTTGTTTGGTTGTATGCATTCTCTCTATCAATTCATTGGTTAGTGGCAAATTGTATTTCTTTAAATGACATCCACTAATCCAATTAGCCATTGGTTCACCATCTAGGGTGGACAATTTTATTGCTCCACTTGGAGATACATCTTCAATGATAAATGGTCTGTTTCCGTTTTTCTTAAACTTGGGAGTGTGTTGCTTAAGGAAATAGACCAGAACTAAGTCCCCTTTGTTAAAGGTTTTTGTGATTAAGTGGGAATCAAAAAACTGTTTTTGTTTTCGCTTTTGTGCATAGATATGAGCTACAGTAGATAGCCTTTGCTCGTCTAGCTTTTCCAAATCTTCGAGTCTTTCTGACAATTCATGTCCAGTCCACTCAATATTTTGTGCTACCCTTAATGTCGGCAATAGAAACTCTATTGGAAGTATGGCATCAAGACCATAAACAAGGTTAAACGGTGTAGCATTTAGAGCTGTTTTGAATGAAACTCGATAAGCCCGTAGAGCAGCATGGAGATTCATTTTCCAGTCTGTCCTTCTTGAACTAACCACTTTAGTCAGCACCAAGCTAAGAATTTTATTCGTATTCTCAGCTTGTCCGTTTGCTTGTGGGTGATAGGGAGTTGATTTGTTATGGATGATCATAAACTCATTAAGCAAATACTCTATTACCTCATTGAGAAAATGAGTTCCCCGATCACTAACAATCTCTATTGGCAGTCCATATCTCTTAAATACATACTCATATAAGAATGCAACAGTGGTTCTGGCATCATTCTTTTGAGTTTCTTTAGCCTTGGCCCACTTGGTCAAATAGTCCGTAGCTACAATGATAATTGAGCTTGGGTCCGTAGCTTCGTGTTGGCATTTTTGCTCGTTGACAAGCATCACATCTTAGAACATATTCTTTGGCATCTGCAAAAAGTGTTGGCCACCATATGCCTGCCATCAAGATTGCTCTTGTGGTGGTCTCACTAGAAAAGTGACCTCTAGCTAATCCAGCATGTGCTTGTTCTATAATCAGAATATACTCGTTTTCATTTGCACAAAGACGCAAATGTTGATCTTTATCTCTCCGATACAATTGGTTCCCAATAAGAGCATAGTCTCTTGCTTCAGTTTCAATTGCTCTTTGACGGCGTTTACTCATATCCCCAAGAAATGTTCGTCTCGATAAGTAAGTAACCAGATAATTACTCCACTTAGGAACAAGTGACATTTGAAACAATGTTACATGAGGTATGGGTGTTGAGGGCAATCCTTTACAAAAGATCGAACATCTCTCCTCATAGTCGGCCAAAATACGCCAAGTCTCAAGATTTGTTGCATAGTTTGGTCTTCCGCAAAGTGAAGTCCTACTATGGTAACATGTGCTTGACTTAGGTACTGTTCTTTTTCTTCAGGGTTTATGCATAAGAGCAATATCCCGTCTCGATTTCTTTTGTATAGCCTTCCAGCTAGTAATTGATACATAGCCAATTGCTCGATTAATCCAATTGTGATAGGAAGCGGTATTTGTGAATCCACTTGAGCTATTGTCATTAATGACACAATGTTTTCCGACCATCTAGGTATCATTTCTACGAAGAACAAATAGGCATCTGGTAAATCATCGTCTACCACTTTAGGTGATTTCCCTGAAACAATCCTTGACAAAGGATCTGCTCGTTGATGTGTAGTGGCTTTTTTTACAACCACAGTGAAATCAAATTCGAGAAGAATAATGAACCATCTCACTATTCTTCCTGTGCTGCGTGGCTTGTTGACAAATACAACAAAGCTTGGTGGTCCACAAAGAACACAAACTTGTTGGCCAATAGGTAATGCCTATAATTTTTAACGGCATAGATCATTCCTAGTCCTGCTCTTTTGGTGGTGGTGTAATTTTTTCTACCATGTTCAGTTGTTGGCTAGCATAAGAAATAGGAAAGTCAATTTTTCCATCTCTTAGTTGAGCTAGTATACAACCGATAGCAAAATTGGAAGCATCTACATGTACGTGGAATACCTTATCCCAATCTAGTGCTTTCAATATTGGAGCTGAGGTGAGAGCTTGCTTAAGCTTCATGAAGGATTATTCACCGGCCTCGGTCCATTCCAAGTGTGTAATCAAGCTATACATGGGTTTTGCAATTATAGCGTACCTGTAGATGAATCGTCAGTAATATCCACAATGTCTCATGAAGGCTTGTACCCCCTTGACTGTTTTGGTTTAGGAAAATTAGCAATGACATGAATCTTCTCAATATCAGTAGCTATGCCATTTTTAGACACTATATGTCCAAGAATTTTTCCTTGTCTTCCCATGAATGTGTACTTTTCAGGATTTAAGCAAATCCTATAAATTCTACATTTTTCAAATACCTTTTTGAGGTGTTCAAAATGATCAGCCCGGATTGATGAATGTACACATAGATCATCCATATATACTTGTAAGAATTTCCTAACATACTATTTGAAAGCATGGCTCATCAACCTTTGAAACGTGGCTGGAGTGTTAGTTAACCCAAATGGCATAACCCGATAGGAAAATATTCCCCATTCTGTTGCAAAAGCAGTTTTATGCTGATCTTTTGGGCCAACCAAAAGTTGATTGTATCCTGCAACTCGTTCTAAAACATGCTCAGTTATCGGAAGAGGAAAGTTGTCGTTGATGGTAGCTGCATTCACATTTTTGAGATTAACACACACTCGTAATTTCCCATTCTTCTTGGATACTACCACAATTGGAGACACCCAATCTGTGTGTTCAATTTTGTAAATGAATTCGGCTTCCTTTAGTTTTTCAATCTCTTCTTTGATCTTCCTGGCAAATGTTTCGTTATACATGTATGGTCTCTACCTACTTGGTTTTGCATCATCTCTCATGGGTATGGTATGTTGATAGATTTCTGGATCAACACCCTTGAGATCCTTGTAAGACCAAGCGAAGATATCTCGGTATTCCTTTAGCAAGCTCAACAAAAGCTTTTCTTCTTCTTCTGTTAGGTCATTTGCAATGTAAGCAGGTCTAGGCTCTTCTCCTGGTTCAGTCAAGTCTACCCTTTTAGCATTTTCAGGTCCTTCATAAGATTCACCTTGTTTCCGTAGTTCCCTAACAGGTTGTTCAACAATGATTTTCCGATCTTGGAGTGTATACTTTTTGTAATGGGATGGAACATGCATTACATCCTTACCATCCTCTTCTGTGGTTTCCATTTCGGTTGTATATATCTCTTTTAAAGTTTTTTTCAACTATTAATATTTTTTTTTCAACTCGACTCTGGTCATGAGTGGTTTCTTATCCTGTGATTTTTCTTGAGTACCCTTCCTTGTTTTTCTCGATGTTTGAGACATTTTTGAGTTTTTGTTTGAAAGATATCTGCCATTTGTTTTGTCCTTGATGCAATCATTAGCATCTATCTGCATCAGGAATTGTGTTTTACTGGAGATTGATGGCATAGCCGTGTTTTCACAATTTTGGTGTCTCTCTTTCATCTATACCATTTTTATCTTCTTGATTTCAGGTTTGGTAAGTCAAAAAACTTTTTCTCCCCTCCTTTTAAGAGTAACTTAGCTCTCGTATGCTCTTTTTTTACCCTGAATCTTCTGAGGTAGCTGAGTGTTTGTCTAACTCACCAGTTGCATCGTAATAGAGGTCTAAAAACACTTATTGAGCTTTCATTAAGTCCTTGGGTTCCTCATCTTCGTTTTCAATGTTGAGGATTGAAATCATTTGGATGGTAATTATGTCGTAGCCATCCTCATTACAAAATTGAGTAGGCATAGACGTATTCATACATACATCCATTGTTGCTAAAATTTGAGTCCATCGAATGACTCAAATAAATGCTCTGGAAAGGGTTCAGGTACGTAGGCTTTGTCAGTGCAGTCCCTTTCTAGGATACATTCTTCTCGTCTTAAGCATCCATTTTTTGAAGCTCCGTACATCCAAATAGGAGTGTCTTTGTTTAACCAGGATAGGAGTTTAGTTTCAGTCGAAGAGACTGAATCAAAGGCTCTTAGACGTGTGTTTTCAAGACATCTCTATAAGCGTGATCTTTTAGATTGACTCTTGTTATAGATCCCACTTGCTTCAAGTACATATAGTTGTTTCTCCAATCTTGGATAAGCTGTACCTGTCACATGAAAGGTCTTCCCAATATGATTTCATAGTTGAGTTTTTTCCCAAAGTCTACTATGGCAAAAGTGTGTTGATATTTAATTCCACAAGATTTGACTATCACTTTTTCAAGCAGCCCTAAAGGTCTCTCAATGTGTCCGTCAGCCAATTGCAATTTCATTCGAGTTTGTCTAATGGCTGGCTGTCCCTAGGATTCCCATACTACTTTAGCGGCTATGGCTATGCCAACCCCACTATCCAGTATCACCATGGTTTCAATGTCATTATATTTCACTGGGAGGGTGGTGTTTTCTTCTTCCCCTTCATAATATTCTCCGACCTTGTTCATGGGAACTGATCGAATCTCTTTGTTTTCCATTTCATTTTTCAATTTTCCTAAATTCTTCGAGATTAACCCCGTTATCCCCACTTTCTCTAGGGTTTTCTATAAATCATTCCATAAGTATGGTCTGAGTTTTAACAGTTCTCTCAGGTAAGAATGCATTGGATGGGTGTAGACATGATTGAATGAATGTTGTCTACTTCTAGGGTCTGTTCAGCTCTTTTTACTTGAGTGGTCTTGCACATGATGGATTCATCTTTGTTATCTCCCAAGTAAGAAGGTAATGTGTTTAATGTCAATGGTTTTGACATTCCTGAAGCTTCCGATCCACAATCCCCGTACAAGGATTGTAAATCCATGTTCATATCAGAAGGTAGGTTATCCAACTAGACTTCCTCTATAGGATCTGACTTTAAAGTTAGGCTCCCATCATTGATCTCTCATATTTTTTCCCATAAGTGTCCTGGCCAGTCTTCCTCCACTACAAGAGGCTCTTCATATTAGCGACGCTCACACAGCGACGTTCAAAAAAAAAATTCCCGGCGTCGCTATGAGCGTCGCTATGAGCGTCGCTATGAGCGTCGCAAATTTACAAAGAAATTTGCGACGCTCATAGTGACGCTTATAGCGACGCTCATAGCGACGCCGGCTGGGGTAAAAAATTAACCGAGCGCGCCCAAAAACTCAGATCTCAGATCTGAGTTTTTCGACACTCTCAAGCAAGGAGCAGGTAACGCTCTCCCTCACTCTCTCTCTCTCTCTCTCTCTCTCTCTCTTTTTCTTCTCCACACACACACACACACACACACACACACACACACACACACACACACACACACACACACGAGGAGAGGAAGGAGAGCCAGGTATGCTCCTTCCCTCTCCTCATTCTCATGTTCCCTTCCCCTCTTTCTCTCTCCCTCTCTCTCTCTCTCACACACACACATACACACACACACATAGTGTTTTTGAGAGAGAGAGAGAGAGAGAGAGAGAGTACAAACAAAAACAAAAACGCACACACACATACATAAACAAAGAATGCACACACACATTGAGAGAGAAAAAGAGAGAGAGAGCATGCATAAACAAAAAACGCACGCATTGAGAGAGGAAACGAGAGAGAGAACATGCATAAACAAAAAACGCACACATTGAGAGAGGAAAAGAGAGAGAAAACATGCATACGATCCAAAAAAACGCACACACATTGAGAGAGAAAGAGAGAGAAACTAATTTAACGTCGTAGGAAACTAATTAAAATTAAAAGACCTAAAGATCTAGCCGACGAGGAGTTGAACTGAAGACCTATTATTCAAGAGGGAAATGGCATAATCAATCTATCATACTTAGCATGGGTGATAGAAAGGTTATACCATTTATCTCTTTTTATTGGCACACACATCCACACACGCGCACACACACAAGAAGAAGAGAGTTATAACGTCGTAGGAAACTATCTTAAAAGACGTTAAAGATTAGGTTATATGTAGACTTACATTAAATTAGATTTAGGTTTATTTTTAACTAGATTTACGTTTATTTAAGCTAGATTTAGATTTACGTTATATTAGATTAGATTTAGGTCTCCATAGACTGCGATGCCTGCATGAAGCGGGTGAAGAAAGCCCTCAATGGAATATAGGGTATTGCTGCCTTCACTCATGGTGGGCTCCGTCGATCCAAAAGTACTGGTGAAATGTCTTCAGAAGATAGAGAAGAAGGTGGATCTTCAGGGCGGCAAGAGTCACTACATCCCCGACACAATGACCATCTAGACAACCTCTAGTCATTAGACTTACGTTAAATTAGATTTAGCTTTATTTTTAGTTAGATTTACGTTTATTTAGATTTACGCTTATTTACGTTAGATCGAGTCCACGTAAGAATTACTTACGGTTTAGGGTTTAGAGTTAGACGAACAGTGAAAAGATCTACTGTGAAAAGATGTTAAGATGAAGTGAAGTGCTACAGCTAGAGAAGAGGCAAAGGGATTTTGTCCACTACATGCAGTATCATGTAGACGTGGGTGTGTAGATTTCTTGTACCCACAAATATAGGTATTGACCAATAAAGACGAGATTATAACCCGGTGGTTCTGATCTCCGTGCACCTCTAGACCGAGGTGTGCGGGGATTGGACATGACTAGAGAATGTGAGGTAGAGAGAGAGAGAGAGAGAGAGAGAGAGAGATAAGACGAAGAATGCCAATAGAATATTAAATTTGTTGTCCAGGTTATAAGTTTTTTATCCTCATTATGAGTAGCGACGAGGATGTGGGACCGTCCAACCGAAACACCTATCTCTCAACGAGGGTCTTATGTCCTTGTAATCAATGCAAGCATGCTGTGCGACGGACAAGACGTGTTTCTTTGCAGCACGTTCACGAATTTGGCGAGTTCGATCCATCTATTATAGATCGAGTTGTTGCCAATTATAACTCGTCGGACTCTGACGATGGCCAACAAGCAGCAATCTTGCAACCCAATAGACGTGTTCGCAGGCGCTTTGGTCAAGCAGCATATGTGAGGCCACAAGATGTAGCCTCTGACAGCTCGGGGGATGATCATGCAGAGCACATTCCCAACGAGGCAATGTTTGAGCCCGAGATTGATGAAATGATCGAGACGATCATGGATTCAGAAAGGCTTATCTATGATGATATGAAAAGTGAAGCCGATACGTCATTGTATAATGGAGCACGTATGTCTAGATTGAAAGCACTCCTGGTTCTTCTCAACATGCAGGCAAAGTTTGGATGGAGTGACACTAGCGTCACAACGCTTTTCAGGTGATCTATTACAGTTAGTTTACTTTAATAGAACTCTAAATGTATAATGATCTGATAGATTTTTACACGACTGTATCATATTTTTATGTTGTGTAGATTGCTGAAAGAGCACATACTACCAGCTGACAATGTGATGCCAGATTCCCGAGATGAAGCAAGAAAGATTTTGCGAAACTTGGGGATGGATTACAATTCTATCCACGCTTGTCCTAATGACTGCATTCTTTTCAGAGGGGAATACACAGACATGGAGAAGTGTCCGAAATGTGATTCCGAAAGATATCGAGTAGATCTCCACGGGACAAAAATTCCACAAAAGGTTTTGCGACATTTTCCTTTGCTTCCTCGCATCAAGCATTTCTTCGAATGTAAGTCCATGGCCGCCCTAGCATCATGGCATGAGGAGAATAAATCTTCGGATGGTGTGCTACGAATTCCTGCAGATTGCGCAGCCTGGAAACATATAGATGGAACATGGTCGGATTTTGCCAGGGAAGCTCGAAATTTGCGCTTAGGCCTGGCTATGGATGGCGTAAATCCATTTGGTCAAAGGTCAACATCTTACAGTGTATGGCCCGTTGTCATCTTCAACTACAACATTCCCCCGTGGTTGACTACGAAGAAGGGGCACCTATGGCTAAGCTTGATTGTGCCAGGGCGATATAAAGTGGGGAATATGGATGTGTATCTTCGTCCACTATTGGAAGAGCTACAACAATTGTGGATTTGCATAGAGGTGGTGGATATGAGCCGACACACAGGACGACGGAATGCTTTGATCAGAGGCATTCTAATGTGGACCATGCATGACTATCCCGGGCTAACAGAATGCTCAGGTGATCTATTGACACTCCTCACTCAGACACTGTAAATATTGTTTTTTCCCATAGTTGATCTATTATCATGTGTATACATGCAGGGTTTCAAACAAGCGGATACAGAGCATGTGTCACATGTGGACCTAGACTGAATGCACGTAGGGCACCCTCACTGAAGAAGAAAATCTACGAAGGTCATCAAGCGTATCTTCCAGAGAATCATGTGTTACGCGACTGCTTTTTGGGAAGAGAGCCACCAAGGATGTCTGCACAAGCATGGTTAGAGCAGAAGGAGATGTGCGATGACGGATTGCCTCTAGGGATGAAGAGACTATCTCTATGGTACGAGTTACCATACTGGCCCCGACTCATGATCAATCACTTGCTCGATCCAATGCACATATTCAAGAATGTGGGTAATCTACTATGGGACCATTTGACCGGCAAGAAAGATACTTTGGGAGCCAGAGTTGACCTTAGAAATGTGGATCGTATGGAGCAATATTGGCCGCAAACAGCGTCTGATGGATCGATAAAACTCCCTAAAGCACCATGGATTTTCACAGGAGCCCAAGAACGCAAAGTAAAAGAGGCCATTCGATCTTTGCGGACCCCCACTGGCGTAATGCACTCTCTCCGAACGTGTTTTACTAAAGAAGGAAAGCTTACCGGTTTGAAGTCACACGATTGGCATAAAATGTGTCAGGTACGTTCATAGTGGACTTTAATATCATTGCATAAAATGTGGACTTTAATATCATTGCTGCATATACTTTACAGTTTATTTTATCGGTTGCCATTGAGGGATGTTTGTCTCTCGACATCCGTAACACAATCTACAAACTTGCAAAGCTGGTGCAATGGATCTCACAAAAGGAGATCAACATAGACTCCATACCATTCGCCAAACTAAATGCTGCGGAGCTTGTGTGCATGTTTGAGAAACATTTTCCTACTACAATGCTAACCATTCAGGTGCATCTTCTTGTTCACATAGTTGATGAGGTGGAAATAGCTGGCACAGTTCATTCCAGATGGATGTTCTTCTTAGAGCGTTTCATCAAAACGCTTAAGGGATATGTGCGTCAAAAGGCACGTCCGGAGGGTAGCATGGCAGAAGGTTGGTTGGTATCAGAGTCCCTAGTGTACATTGGAGAGTGGCTAGACGGATTTGATAAATCCCGGGACACGCTATGGCGAACCATAGATGATGAGCGCATATCTGGGATTGTCATGTGCAATCTTGGTGTTGAGAAGAAGATGACGGAAGATTTAGAGGCTAAAATCAACCGATTTTGCATGCTTCACAATCCAGTGATGCAAAAGTGGATTTCACAATATGAGGATGCAAAGCAAGAACGACAAAGGGCACGAATCGAGTGGAGACGGGGAAGATGACCACCGATGCACTATCAAGCGGTTCTGGAGAGCCTACCAACCTTCATGAGCTTAAGATGGTTGCACAACCAATTGAAAAGCGCACAACAATGCGGTGACGAAGTGACTGAAGTAGAGTGGGAGTACTCTCGGGGTTGCGCGACCAAGGTAAGTTTGCAATGTACGACTAGCAAGTGACTTTATTTATAAACATTTGAACGGCCACTCATAATCTTTGTTCGTTGTAGTATAAGTCATACACAGCAGCATGGTGTAAAGGTCGACATTTTAGGGTGGAACGAATCGACAAAAAGCGTTTTACTCAAGATTGTGGAATCATGGCAAAATTTGAACAGTCTAGTCGACGACGTTCCTCTGATGCAGATCTTGTGGTGGCGGAACTCACTTACTTCGGCACGCTGCAAGAGATTTTGAGGATCGATTACAGAGGATTTTTTGTCGACTTGTTCGACGTGCAATGGTTCAAGATAATCATGGAGGGTCGCAACGCTACTATGCGTAGAGGAGAGTCTGGTTTTCTTGAGGTGGATTCTACTAAGAAATGGACTGACCTAAGAGACACTTTCGTACTACCCGAGCATTGTGAACAAGTAAGTATGTAAATAGTTAACATCCCCCTTTTACAAGTTATGTGCTTGAAAGATCTCATGTAAGTTATGTGGCTCTGGCAGGTAGTATTTCATCCTACAAAGTCTACATCAAACTGGTGGTACGTCATAGAGGTAGCCCCTCGTAGTGCAAGGACGTATGAAGGCTACCATGTGCCAATCACAACGACATCAATGGAGGAGATCAGAGAAGATGCTCAATCAGAAGCCGCTGCGGTGGTGCCAGACGAGCATCAAGATGCTACTACTCTATATGGGGTGCATGCAGAGGAGCTACAAAATGAAACAGCGGATATGTGTTTAAACGGAGAGCTCTATATAGATATAGGAAGTTATGCTGAGTTATGCGAGGATGAGAGAGAGATCTCTTAAAGCCACAAATATTGTATTTGAACAATTTTGCTCCGTGTTGTAAAAGCTCTGGCTCTCTAAGTACCTTCCATGGTGTATAACGCTCTTTTCTACTCGCGCTCACATCTTTTGATTGAAAATTCTGAGTTTTCGACTTGCCTCTTCTATCACTCGATTCATTGCGTCATTGTATTTATATGCATCATTACGTCATTGTATTTAATGGTCTTTGCGTCATTGTCTACTCTATTCATTCAATATTAAGTTTAAATATTCGTGTGTTTAATGCAGGTATGGATGATGAGGAGTTTCTTTCTTCTTTGTCACCGCAACAGAGACAGTGGTACGTGGAGCGTCATCGCTCTGGCGCATCATCGCGCGTTCCTACACCATCCGCATCTCCCTCTCTTTCGGAGCATTCGGCGCGCTCCGAAGCTTCGGCGTCGACGAGACGAGCTTCACACTCGTCTAGACACCGGCGCTCTAGTGGTGGCGGTGGCGGTTGTTGTGGGGATTCCGCCACCGATGCCTCCACACCGCCTCGTGTTCGACGAGGCTCTTTACCCTCCCCTTCTTTGCCCGCCCCCACACCAGCCACAGCATCGCCATCTACGCCAGGTTTTGCACGGCTGACTGTTCCTAGAAGCTACACACCTCTACCTACTCCGCCAAGAGCCACCCCACTCGACACTCCTCGCTTCGGGGCCCAGACGCCGGTGGAGACACCTGACGTCCGTACCCCCATCGACACGCCGCTAGAGACCCCTGCCGGGACACCCAGGTTCACGCGTCACCGGCCAGAGGGCTTGCCTTACTCCGTCGACATCAGCGGCGGCATCATCATGGATGATGACGGCAAGAAGGTGATCTCGCGCATGCGTGGTCTTTGCTCTCAGCTGTTTAGACACTATATACTAAACAAATGGAGTGAAGTACCAAGTGATTTAAAAAACAGAGTCATCAGCATACTTCATGATGAGTTTCCCGTTCCAACACGGGATCAGCGCTTCAATGAAGACCTGATGAAGATTCGAATGCACGAATAATGCAAACACAAGCGTTCCGAAGTGCAAAAAGCAATCAAGAATGGGTGGAATAGGCCAGATTGGCTGGCCAAAGAAGATTGGAAGAATGCGAAGAAAGCAGCGCGCGAGAATCCTGACAAGTGGAAGCAACAAAAGGATGCAGCCAGAGCGCGAGTAGAGGCAGGGAGCTCGCACCACTTGGGGAGCGGTGGATGGGCATCATTTGAGGCCGATTTTGTAAGTCTTTTCACATTGCTCTTTATGCATGTTCGATAGTTTAGGGTTTATGAGTTTTTTAGTTCTAACATAATGAAATCTTTGTATGTTTTGACAGTGGTCGATGACAGGACGTGATCCCACACCGTACGAGCGCAAGTACGCAGGCAGGAAGGGCTTAAACGCCCTGATGGACATTCTCAGTTCTCGCGGCGGCATGGTTAGTATTAGGGTTTACTCTTTTTTATTTTTTGTATTGTTTTATAAATGTCGTTATATGTTTATACTTACTGAAAGCTGTCTTATTGTCTTTTTTTGCAGAATCCGACAGATACGCCGCTTGGACGCGATGAGACGTCTGACTAGACGACGTCAGTTTAGCCGTAGCTAGATAGCATTAGTTTAGGGTTTCTCATAGCTTATGTATCATGAGACGGATTTTATACGTCTTTTTGAACCATGTATATTATTACATTTGTCACCGCAGTTCCTTTTGCCAATCAATTCTTTATGCCTATGATGTTGTACAATTGTCATTATTACATTTGCCAATCAATTCATTTTGCCTATGATGTGTACAATTGTCAATTTTGCAAACAATGCGTCTTGTGGGTGACTATTTTGGGTCTATTATCTACCTTTGCACTTTTTTTAAAAAGTGAATCAAGTACAATATGGATGATGGGTGGCAGGGCATTCAATGCCCTGCCACCAAAAAAATATTCTCTCGGGCGTCGCTATAAGCGTCGCTATTTATGGCTCTGTAGCGTCACTATGAGCGTCGCTATAGTCTTCTGTGTAAACGTCGCTATAAGCGTCGCTATAGGCGTCGCTATAGGCGTCGCTATATGCGTCGCTATATAGCGACGCTCATAGCGACGGTTATAGCGACGCCTATAGCGACGCTCTCGTAGCGACGCTCGTAGCGATGATTTTAGCGACGCCGGGGGTTATAAAAACCCAATGTATTTCCGTCGCTAACAGCGTCACAAGAGCACACAACCTCTTGTAGTGCTCTACGAATGGAATTACGTCTAAAGCATCTTTGCTGTCAGGCACTATAAGCACTGGTTCGTTTGTTTCAAGGTGGGGTTTTGCCACCACCTGATATTTTGCTTTTGTTTCTTCTACCACGAGCTCTTTAGGTTTTGCAATACTTTCAATCTTGGGTTTTTGTTTTTCCAACATTTCTTGCGTGATTCTTACCAAATTTTGATAAGCTTCCAGCTTAGCTGCTTCCATGTCTAGAGATGGATAGTTTTTCCACTTGTTTTCCATGTTTTGGCATGCTTTAAGTCCTGCTTGTTAGGCTTCCAAGGTGGCATTAATAGGCTCAAAATTTTTATAAACCAGAATGAATCCTCTAGATTTCATGGTTGTTTCCTTGAATTCACTGCCAGTTTCTTTCAACTTGTCCTCGGCTAGCTTCTTTGCTTTCTCTTCAATTTCAACCCGTTGTTTTTGTTTTCTTATCACATATCTTTTGTTTCTACTCCTTTTGATTCTTTGAGAAGAAACTTTCATGTTCTCCGAATCATCAAAGGAGTTGTGTTTCTTTTTCTTTGCTTGGGCTTTAAGGATTACCTTGATTGGAACAATCGGTTCACTCTCTGATGAGCTACTAGGCATCACTTGGACTATGTTTAATACGATTTTACCCTTGTTCAAAGGATTTTTAGGACAATCTTCCAAAAAGTGTCCTCTCTTTTTGCAAAATTGTATGCAATAGGCTTCAATTGGTTTGAGGTTTTTGTCAGGCTCTGGACATTCGTTTTTCCAATGGTCGTCAGCACCACAGTTATGACAGTTTCCTGTTCTAGGATTCATCATGGGTCTTCCCATGGGAGGTCTGACATCTTGATTAGCTACATAACACATTGGTGCAAGCTCTGGTGGAGCATAAGTCACGGTTTCTTCCATTGGTGGTGGATGTGGATTATACCAATCTCCTTCTACCATTACTGTAGATGGGCTAGGCTCTGCATAGGGTGTAGCAGGCACTAATGCTTGTTCATCTATGACTCCTTCAGAGTGCATGTACTTTACAGGCACTACATTATGTCCTGCATACGGAGGTTGTTGTCCCAACACAGGTTGAGGTATTTCCATACCCATTGTTGGTCTTTGAGCTTGGGCCATATTATGCTGATATCTGTACATGGGTTGTCCTTGTGGCCTCACGGGCACGTACTGAACATTCCCATCATACTTTGGTCTAAAGTAGCACTCGTGGGTCTCATGGTTGGTCCATTTACCCTCAATTGCACACCTTTTTTGTGGCCTAGTTGGTTGTCCCTGTGGAGGTATCCCTTGTCCTTGTCCTCTCATAGGTGATTTTTGCATATTATTCATCATGTCGTTCATCCTTTTTAGCATATCTTCTATAGCTGAGAGCGGTGCTGCAACAACTGTTCCCACTTGTACTGGTTTTGTGGACGTCGTCTTCTCACTGTCCTTAGGGACATCTTCTTTGTTGAAGATCTCTCAATTGTCTCCTAGGTCAATAGCATCAGACACACACGCTTCTATGGTTGTATGCTTTTTACTATAGAGTATAGCATGAAGTTCTTTGTTTAGCAGTCCCTCCAGAAACAAAGATACAAGTCATTCTTCTGCAGGTATCTCCATCTCTGGGCATTTGGCAATGTATTGTTTCATTCGAGTTGCACAATCCCTAACAGACTCACCATGTTTGGTGTCTGTGTTAGCTTGCTACTAATAGTATGCAAGTTATACAAAGAAATGGTACCTAAAATGAGAGTGATGGTGGAGTAAAGCAAAGTAAAAATGAATACAAAGAAGTGCAATAATTGAAAATTTCACACACATAATGCGATTATTGAAATGTCGCTAATCACCAATCAATTGATTAAGAAGGGTAGTGGCTCATTGGTATTTCCAAGAACATGCCCAAGCTTAATCAATGATATTAGTGATTAGCGAGAGAAAAGGAGGGGGATTAATAAGGCCTAGGTATAAACCGTCGGCTCTGATACCACTTGATGGGTTAGTAGATGCGAAAGCATACTCCATAATCACCAATGATTAGGGTAAGATATGGAGGGTGAAGCCTTAGCTTAACCATGGTGTTATGGTTAGGGCTAGAGAGATGGTGATTAGGGTTAGGTTATGCCAAAATCAAGAGCATAGAAAGAGAGAGAGTATAGACAAAATGATAGGACTCAAAGTGCAATTGATTCATTGAAAATAGCCTCTAATATAGGCTTTGTGCTTTAAAATCATTAGGTAGATGGGTTGCATCCTTTTCCTATTGGGCCATGCCATCATTTATCTTTCCTAGGTGGCTAAAGGGCATTCCCATATGGCGCCACAAGTTGGGCTTACCCTTATGTCATCTAGGAATTCTGGTGAGAAAGATAGTAAGAAGATGCATTTCCATTATTGCAAGGCTAATGATCACTTGAAAAATTAATGTTCTAAGTTGAAGGCAAAAGAAGCCAAGAAGAAAGAGGCTAGACATTAGGGATAATTTGGACTCTCAAAGGGGCCCTATAAGGATGTTTGACTTTGTCTCTCTTGTCCAAAGTGGGCAACCCGGTGAAGTCCATGAATGCTTTTACAAAACCGTATCAATCAAGATATCATTGGAAAGATGTTAAAAGATAGTTTCTAAATATCCAAACTCTGACAAATTTGGAGTTGATTTGTAGAAGTTATGGCCTCCCCACTAAAGCTGAAATGTGGGGAGAGATTCCATTTATACAATGGAGCTATCAAAAAATGGAGTCTTCTAGAATATAAGGAATCTGATGGCATGTTATACATCAATGGATAGAGAGTCAATGAGCACATTCTAACTCCAAAAGGTCTAGAAAGTTTTTATTTCATTTGTAAAAAAATTATTGTGCGCCTGTTTTGGACGAGAGAGAGAGAGAGAGAGAGAGAGAGAGAGAGAGAGAGAGAGAGAGAGAGAGAGAGAGAGAGAGAGAGAGAGAGAGAGAGAGAGAGAGAGAGAGAGAGAGAGAGTCAAAGTCCTTATAGGGTCCTTTTGAAAGTCCAAATTTTCCCTAATGTCTCCCAACAGTGCAACTATTGTATAATCTTCTAGAAATGGAGATTGTGATGCTGATGTAGATGCAGAGTGGGCAATTAGTGCAGAGTGTACTTATGACCCGATGCATGTATGTCAAATGCTACAAAGTCACATGTTTGGTACTTTGATAGTGGTGATACAAAGCACATTATTTTGCATCGTGATTTGTTTTCCTCCCTTAAGCCTATCCCTCATGGGAATACGATCACTTATACAAACAATGCCTCTTATCCAGTGAAGGGAGTTAGAAAGATTGTGCTAACTATTGCAAATGGTAGTTCTTTCACACTTTTTGATGCACTTTATGTGCAAGGGATGAAAAATAACATTTTGCCTCTATCTGCACCTACAAAACTTGGTCTTGTTGTCCAATTTGTGGATGAATGATGTGCAGCTCATGATCTCAATTTTGGTGATGAAATTGTTTGCAGATCTAGCATTTTGTGATGTGGGCTATATAAGCTCACTTTGTATGAAAGTGTGGGAAAATTTTTGCAAATAAAATTTTGGATTCAAAGACTGTTTTAGACGCCAAACTTTGGCATGAAAGTTTTGGGCATCCGATTTTTTCCACTTTGCTATATTTGCAAAAATATGATATGGTTGCTTCTTTGTCACCTCTTGAAGCACCTTCTAGGCATGTTTGTGAACCATTAAGGAATTTTGGAGGTCATTTGGAGGGTCTTCTAATAAATATAAATTTGTACTCTCTCTCTCTAGAAAATTGTTGTGTAGTCATAACGGCTATGATGATTGAGGGGATGTCTTTTTTCAGTTACATTGAATGCACCTCGTCATATTGGAGGGAGTTTATTCTCCAAATGATGTATGCACTAGGGAGTAACGGATTCTTCTCTTTTGTTTCTTGATTTTCTTGTCGTCCACAGAGGTCAAATATGACCCATGGGACCAAAACAAAACATTACATTCATTCTTTTGAAATGAAAGTGCTAGAAACATATCAGTTAGGGATTGAGGGTTTGCCAGGGGGTAAAGGGAAAGAACAAGAAACAAAATCTAAGGGGGGTCATGTGGAGGGGGAGTTGGCTTAGGAGTTCAAAACTCTTGGATGATGGCTTTATCGCCGCCAACGATAGAATTCCACTTTACCTTGTTTACGGGCTTCATGTATCTTCTTGAGCTCGCTTGCTTTAAGCTTGAGTTGATTTGTGGTCAATTCCCCAACAATCCAAAGCTTTGTCCCCTTTAGGCGGTGTGATTATCATAACAGGCTCATCCATTCTTCCTTGTTCTTGAAGGTGAGGATGCATTGACTGTGTGGCCCATGTCTATGTGTGTCGTTGATCCAAGAGATAATATCAGGCTCAATGCTAATTGGTTGAAGAACATCATTGAGCTTGGTGATGGCTTCTTTGAGTGTGCCCTCCTTGGTGCACCAAGGTGGGGAGAGCCCTCCAATCCTAATTTTGAGAGCAAGGGATTCTTGGAGCCGGCATTCTTGTAAGGCTGCTTGTACTTTGGTGTCAATCTCCTCATGTACTGCTTCATGGGCTTCTTTCTGAGCCGCATTGACAATCTCAGTGTTGAGAGAAGCTTTGACTTTGTGTGCTTTTGCTCTAGCAAAGTTTCGTTCTCTTTTTTTCGCATCTCCTCAAGATTACTCAAATGTTGTTTGAGTACAACATTTTCCTAAATAAGCTCTTGGATTTGAGCCTCTAGGGACGCGATCCTTGCATCTTGGTGAGTAGCATGGTCTTTCTTAGGTGCAGCTGCCACAACAAGAAAACTCTTGCGCGTGTTGGACATTGGTGTGATGAAGGAGGACATTGAGGCTTCTTGACTATGTTATGTGGGTGGGCCTGCACAAGGCTAGGACAACTTGACTTGTATCCGTAACAGCTATGGAAACAAGATAAAATCTAGCTAATGTTTGAATAAGGAAGCTCAAGGTGGGTAACGGTTTATAGCTCGTTGAAGCAGACGAGGGTCTATAGCTCGTTGACCTAGGACTTGTGACTCACCCAGGACTGGCAAGTTTCTATTGTTGAAAACATTCCAAATGCCGAGGTAGGGCAAGGTATTGTTTGCTGTGTGTACCAAGACAGGGTTGGTTGGGCTTTGTTTTCTACTATTGGCCATGTTGGGGCATAGTTGAGAGATGCTAATGTCCCCCCCACAAGGTTGTCCCTTGCCCCAGGGGGAGACTGTGAAGAGATGCAATTGAGGTCCTTCTACAGGCAAGCAAAGGCTAGGGTTTTGAGAGAGAGAGAGAGAGAGAGAGAGAGAGAGAGAGAGAGAGAGAGAGAGAGAGAGAGAGAGAGAGAGAGAGAGAGAGAGAGAGAGAGAGAGAGAGAGAGAGAGAGAGAGAGAGACCAGCGTGCAGAGGAGATAGCAAAACTGAAAGAGAAAAAACAATCAGTAAACTGATTTAGAAGAGGAGATTAAGAGCTAACACACTATTACTCATGAAATTGATATCAGCAAAACAATGAAATTTTATCATCTAGGAAGGAAGGATTAATAGCAGATGTACCACTAGCAGATAGTTCAAGGAGACTTGCACTAGATTCTAGTGACATTAATATATTGAAGGATCTAGATGCTCAAATAACAGATTCAATTATCTATATGTGCCTAAAGTAAGATGCTTTCACTAGCTTCATCATACTTTTATCCAGTCTTTAGATTAGAGAGAATAACTTCCAGTAACTATCTTCTATTTTGATAAAGAGTCAGCTACCTGCACAAAGTCAACCATAAATATATATCAAGGATCCTCAATTGTCCATCTTTCTCAAAATAAAAAACACTCCTCAGGGCACATTCGAGAAGTGGCTTGCCCATCAGATGCTGGAAGTCACAACCATCATCTTTCCATATGAGAGCAACCAGCACTGGAGCCTTGTTTGCATCGAGCTTGACAAGCCACTTGTCTGGATTCTAAACTCAATTCAAGGAACGCATCCAAAATTAGGACTGTGAGTATTAAAAATTAGAATTTGGATTGTTGTGGAATAAGGAATGCATACAGTGATTATGTTTGTTTCATACCAAACTTGTCTGCTTGTAGCTGCATAAAAAGACTATTGGCGTATATGGAAAGCTATGTAGACGTTATGACATGTACAAGTTGAAAGCTAAAGAAGTCACATTTTCTAAATAGCATCTCAATGCCTTTTTGTTTTGATTTTTCTTTTGCAAAGTGGATTGGAGAAGTATACACTAGAGTACACCACATAAGGGATTACTCAATCCACCGAGCACAACTCTCTCCCCGCCTTGCTTTGAAGGGCATGAGCATGACTTCTACCTAGAGGACATTTTGACCCCTTATCTACAAAATTTGTATTGCATCCATTGACTATTTTAGAATTTTTACTTACAAATAATCTCCAAAATAATCTTTGTACTTGTCAATGTGGTGCCATGGATGTATGTGTGTGTGTGTGTGTGTGTGTGTGTGAGTGAGAGAGAGAGAGAGAGAGAGATTAGACATCTATGTTGTGCAAAATGTAAAGAAATGACACATACTTTTACAAAGGGAGAGATTTAGACAAACAGTTTCATCTTACAACCAAATGGTTGGAATAATCTCACAGTTGAAATAAAAGATTTCAATTGAAAGAAACATTACAATGCAAGTCATTAATATAAATTTTAATTAAAGAAGAAGTTATGACCAATGGAATTTATCCAAAATACATTGGCACGATTTGAACTCAGCCAGTTAGCTCTCTACAAACAATCTCTTTTTCCCTTCGTTGCATTATTTTGCGTCCACCTAGTATAAGAAATAGAACTTTCAGGGATCGTTGTCCGCGGTCTTGTCCACTATGTCATGCCGGAGTTGCAAAAGGTTGCATTGCTCCCTTATTGTGACAACTATCACAAGGTTGAGCTCTTTGTCCAATACCTCCACATCTATGACAACATTATTCTCTAGGCTTGCCGACTCCTTAATCAATAGGCACAAACTAAGAGAAGCATGCAAAAATTTGAAAGCACTTGTACCAGAAGGAGATGAGAAGTGACTGTGCCAATCAGGTACTTGGCCACCGAAGTGTCCAATGCAACCTCACAAATGTATGCCATCCCCCTCTTTAACATACCACCCTCTATCAAGAAGCTTGTCATAGAAGCAAGTGTCTAGAGATTTACATACTAACATTGTCTTTGCAACATGTATGTGGCATGTGTGAAATAGTTCCACAAATAAACTTGTAGGATAGAAATTAGAAGTCTCCACCAACTTGGTGGGTACAGAATTTTGTAGGGACCTCTACACATCCCTAAACAACTTACTTCGGAGAGCTTTACACACTGAGGTGTTTTGGACTTGCTAGTCAGCAGAACTCTAATTGGTAGGGAGAGGGAGTTTAACCAAAGTACCGTTTTGATTTCTCTGGTTGAGCTGGTAGAAGTGCTTGTAGAAGAAAATGCCCTCATCTACAAGGCTCTTGCTAGTTCTTCCAACATAATGTAAAACATCAATGTCAATGTGGATTACAAATATGAGACCTACAATACACTCCACTAGCTCCCATTTCTTGTATGATGAAGTATAGACATCTGCAATTGCAATAACCAAAAATAAGAGACCACTTTTTCTCACAACTGAATAGAATTTATGAATAATTTAGAGAACTAGATCTACCTTGTTTAATATAGTTCTACCTCTTCAAAAAGAAAAGAAAGTAAGATACCACCAAGGTCCTGAAAGGAAGAATACAGAAGGAAGGCTAAGAAATCACTTTATTAGGAAGATAATGGAGTCTAGGAGGGCCTCTTACCTTTAGTATTAAGAAAGCAATCAAAGGACACTTTTGAATTCAAACAGGTAAAATGGCTATTTTATTTGAATCCAAATTCCCACCCCAAAATGAAATTTAAAGTCTAGAGAACAAAAGTATATCATGTAACATATCTATGGAAAGAGCTCGACGAGTAGATTCTAGATCTATAATCTCGCTCAAATTGCAGATCATATGTAGGAGTTATGGAAGGCCAAAAATCATAAATTTGTTGCCCCTCTTTATGGGAGGGAAAGTGCATTCTTTGAGCACTCTTACACACCCACCATTCTTGCACACATGGCATGCATCTATTCGTCCAAATATTAATCACCTTCATAATCTCATGGGAAATAAAGAGGCCCTCCTAAACCTCATCATGTTCCTAATGGAAATTGCATCGTGGATGATAAATTAGTGAGACATCTCCGCCATTTGCAATCACGTCATAGTGACTGTAGACATAGTGAACCAAAACTTTCTTAGCAGTTTTCTTGTCAGCCTCTACTTTGAAATTTAACACTCGTTCTTTCCATGTTGAACAAAATAGATTTGTTGTAGATGATCTTTTCCTCCTTCTTGATTGCATAAGAACCCAAGAACCTTTGGATATGCTATTTATATATATGGAGTTTGAGATGGCGATAGAGCATATGGTGCTTGGCTCCCTTGGTAGACTAATAGTGAGGCTAGTTGGGGAGAGATTACAACAACCCCTAGAGCTATTAGGGTGGGAGGAAGAAAAATCCATGGATCTTTATGAGTGGAAACAAAATCTTGAACTTGCTTGCAATGGAGGGAATTTCAGTTTTGAAATGGAGCAAGAGCTTTTGGTGATGGGAGTATGATAGATTTTTGTAGCTACCTTTCAGTACCTTTAGGACTATTAGACTTCGTTTATAGCGGGTCCACATATGGATTCCGTAAACCCCGTAAAAATGAGATGTTACCTCACTTTTGGTCATTTTTTTATATTTTTTGATTTATTCCTTCTATTTTCTACGTTATGTTTCCTTGCTGCTCATTGGATGTGCCTCCTTTTCTCTCTCCTCAATAAGGCCCTCTAAAAGACCTCCAAAATCTCCTAATGGCTGTATTTTGGGTAAGATGGTTCAATTTTCCAAAGGATGGTTCAATAAGGGCTACATACAAGTTACAACTTGTGGATAGTGATGGTTCTGGGTGAATGCAAACTTCATCGTTGGGTAATTACTTGTACTTCGTGACTTTCATTGATGAAACTCCAAGCATGCATGGGTATATTCACTTTAAGATCATGCATTTCAAAATATGGTGCACTTGTGGAGAATGAAATATGGACTTTCTAATTTGGCTCTTGCAAAAAGACCATTGGTACAAAGTGGGTTTATAATTGAAACCTAAGCAAGATAGTGAGATGGATCACTACAAGGCTAGACTCATTGCCACATTAGAAAGGAATTAACTATGAAGATATGTTTTTTCCCACTTGTCATATGACTACAACTCATTTTCTATGTGCATTGGCAATTTACTTTAGATGGAATGTACATCAATCCAGCATTGTTACTATTTTCTTGAATGGTGATAGATTTGAGGAAGCATATGTAACACAACATCACAATTTTGTCAAGTAAGTACAAGAAAAGAAATTGTGCAAATGTAAGAAAGCTTTATTTGGGTTCAAGTAGTGTCCTCGTGCTTGGTATGAGAAAGTTGACGCTCATTTGGTTAAACAAAGATTTAGTAACTGTCCAACTAAATGTACTATGTATGTGAAACATGAGGGTGATGCATTTCTCATTATCGTTTTGTATATATGTTATAAAATCTAATATCTAACTAGCCCCAATGATTTTCTCATATTAAACTGATCAATTAATGTGGGAGAATAAACAAGAACAAGGGTTAGGATATACTTCTCCATCTTCATTACTATGCTATTATGTATGCTAAGCAAGAAGAGTGATGATAAGTGAGGAACTATTTCTTTCTCCTATGAATGTTTCTTCTTCCTCTTCCCTACCCTCATTCCCCTCTAGTTGTCTCCACCTTTGAAGGTGTTTGAGGCTTGGGATTGAGGCTCGGGATGATTAATGCTTTTACCAAGGATTATGTTATGCTTGCAATGCATGAAATTTTCCATATTCATTGCATTACCTATGTCACAAGGAACACAAAGATTGTATTGTACCAAGTCTCTCTTGATGGGAGAATCTATAATACAAAAGTGTATTGGAGGGGGACTGGCTCCACATAAATACGGTCCTCAATTGGTTGTCAAGTTCTCTAACTCTCTCTCTTGCAAAAGTATTGTTCATGCCAAGTTAATTAAGTATAATGTTTGTGCTGCTACCGCTAATTAAGTTCACCCTCTATGTTCTCAAATTAGAGTCTCATAAAAATGCTCACTATAGTTCTCTTAGTTCCGCTATTCTCAATGTTCATAGGCCATTTCCATTACATTGGTATTAAAGCTATTGGTTTCTTTTTTCTTGCTTAAGAAGAGAGGTCCTTAATTTTTCTATGAAAGGTTGGACCAATTCATTGCAATAGGGTAAGTGGGACAGGGATCTATTATCTTGGTTGAAAAGGACTTAGTTTGAGGTACACCGTTGGGAACTATAGTCTTAATAATGGAGTATCTCGGGGCTTGCCTTTGGCTTAACCATTATTGAGCTACTAGCAAGCTCAACAGGAACCATACTCAACCAAGCAGACTGAGGCTCCACTATTATTTACAATCAACAATGTTTAAACCATGGGTGTGGCTGCTTGAGAACTTATTTTTAAAGGTAAAGAAGACTCTAGTGACTAAGGTTTTTTAAGGGTACCAAAGCACAAAGTAATTTATACACAAGTTTAATTAGCATGGCTGACGATAACCAAGAGACTAGAATGAATATTGATAGCTTTGAATTTGCACATGAAGGGGCTAATGATGATGTCCCCATGTTTGTCAATTATCTTGTTACTAGGTTGCAACAAGCTATGGGCAACCCTGCTTTGCAAGCCGAAGTTTCTCAACAACTTCTTGCTTATGGGATTTTCCTTCCTCTCCAAGAGGAGAGAGAGAGCTTAGGAGGCCTCTTGATGAGACTCTCAAAAGAAGACTCTCTCTCATAAGAGAGGAAGAATCCAAAGAACGAGAAAGAAGAGAATCACTAAGTTCCTCTAAAGATGTGGCTCGACAAAGACGATGGTCTAGACGGTCACCAACTTCTCCCAAGAGGAAACGGTCAACTCATAGTCCTTGTCCTCGTCACTCCAAAAGGGAAGAGAGGAAACAAAGGAAGAAAAAGGCAAGAAAGAGGTGACCCTCTTCTCCTTCTTCTTCAACTTCCTCCTCTTCTGATGAAAGCAACAATTATTCTCCTAGAGAATACAAGAGGAGAGGACATCACAAATCTTACCCTGCATGGCAAAGGTCTCAAAAGCTCAAGAAATTCTTACATATGATGGCACCTTTGGTGCTACCAACAAAATATTGGCCTTCATCCAACAATTTGATGCAGCCTTTGGAGACGAGGGCTTCACAGATTCCTCCAAGATATGTCATGTAGCTATGCAGTTTCAAAAATATTCTCGTCAATGGTGGGCTACCTTTGTGTGGCAACGATGAAGCCCCAAAAGGGAAAACTTTACGAGTTTCCATCATGAAGCAATCCCTTGCAAGCGATGCAAAGGACAAAGTGCTTACCAAAAGGTGGAGTTTGAAGCTGCTCTCCAACAAGTCTATCCACAAATATGTGGACAAGCTTTGGGATTTACATCTCAAGCCTACCATCTTTCAAAAGGTAGACTTCGTTGAGCAAAAACAACAATTCTATGTGGGATTACCTGAAGAAATGGCAGTGTATGTCAACTCCCAATGGCTTGGTTCTATCACCGAAGTAATCCACCACACTATGGTTGCTTTGCACATCAATTTCCAACAAGGGGCTAAAAGGAATGCCAAGCCCATGGAAACAAAGATGAAATGAAGCAAAGGGGAAGAACAATGCCCAAAAATCTTCCCAAGGCAATTCCAACAAAAACAACAATCGGTCCAAGGAGAAGGGAGCTAGAAGCTTTTTGTAAGGACCACAAATGATTCAAGTGTGGGGAGCAAGGACATGGCTATCATTCTTTCCCCAAAAGAAATGCTCGTAATGAGACTCTTAGAGCTTCCACGGTTGAAGCTCCAAAAGAGGATGCTCATTGTAAAGGATCACCTCTCTCCTATGCTTGGGGGAAGGTAAGGGAGCATGATGCCTTCATTCTATTTTACCCTGGCTCTACTCACAACTTCGTATCAATGGAGTTGGCCACTAAGTTTGGCATTCAAGCTTTTGAGATGGGAGATACTATAACTTCCGATGGAGCTTTCAGGGGACATCAAGCGTTTGTTACTCCCTTGATTGGGAAGTTGAAGCTTCATGTCAAAAGATACGTTGACAAAGAAAACTTTTTCATCTCTCCTCTCCAACATGAGGATGTTATCCTAGGGGCACCATGGTTCAACCGCATGGCTGCCAACATAAAATTCAATGAAAGGAGAATCTACTTCACCTACATGGAAAAGAGCATGTATATAGATGCTAATGAGTCCGATCGTACTATTCCACTTGTAAATTCACCTTTTTTTGATAATTCAATGAAAAGCTCAGTTTCGGCGTACATGATTTTTTTCAAAGAGTCTCTAAATGACGCTAATGTTTTATCAAATGAAAATGGTAGGAATCAAGAAGAGTTAGACTTGTCTAAATTTTTAAATGGATTTCAAGATGTTTTTATCGATGATATCCCTATGGAATTACCTCCAAAACAAGGGGATGATAACCATCAAATTGAGCTCCTACCAAGAAGCTCACCGCCTAACAAGCCTCCTTATCAATTTTCCTAAGCTCAACAAGAGGACATCGGGAGGCAAGTACAAGAATTGGTAGACAAAGGGATGGTGAGGCATAGATCCTCTCCCTTTTGTTCTCCAGTTCATTTAGTGCAAAATAAAGATGATACACACTGTATGTGTGTGGACTATCGAGCGCTAAACCATATCACTATAAAAAACAGACTTCCTGTACCACGGGTCAAAGATCTGATTGATAAGCTACACGGCTGTACCTACTTCAATAGGATTGAACTTAAAAGTGGCTATCATCAAATAAGGATAGTGAATGAAGATATTGTAAAGATCATGTTTCGTACAACGTTTGTACTTTATGAATATCTAGTCATTCCTTTTGGCTTGACTAATGCACCAGCCACCTTCAATTGTTTAATTAAAAAAATCTTTAGACCCTACCTCAAACTCACTGGAGTGTTTTTTGATGATATCATCATCTACTCCAAGTCCCTGCAGGAACACAAGCAACATCTCCAAGTGATTTTTCAAGCTTTGAGGGAGAACAAGCTCTTTATCAATAAAAAGAAGGGTGAATTTTTCCTTCAAGAGATTCAATACTTAGGTCATATTATCTCTCAAGATGGTATTTTTACATGGATTCATCAAAGTTGGAGTTAATAAAATCATGGACTAGTCCAAGGAATCTACATGAGCTACAAAGAATTATTTGTATGTGTGCATACTATAGACGCTTCATAGCAAAATTCTCCCAAATAGAAAGACCATTACATGACTTAACAAAGAAGAACGTTAAGTACTCATGGACTGCTAAAGAACAAAATGTTGGAATTAGGGTTGTAGGGAAACACACAACTTAGAGAAGACGAAGGAAGCTCAAGGCACACAACAGAGAGTGTATTACTTAGTGTGCAATGGAAAGATAGATAGCCCTAGAGTGATGGGCATATATACAATGCACAGGGGAAAAAACCTCCTAAAGAGGGAAAAATGCCCCGATGGTTCTAGTGTGTTAACACACATCACTACCACATGTATATGGTAACAAATTCCCCATGAAAGTGATGCGATGAACGAGCGCTGGCAAGAGTAAAGGGAAGTGCCATGCCTTGAGGACAAAATCAACCCACAAAGGGGAACAAGCCCAAAGCTTTTCGGAAAGCTTCAAACTTCTCATGAGACAATGCCTTTGTGAAAATATCTGCAAGGTTGTCCTGTAAGCCAAGATGATCTCTCCTACTGAGAGCCTCTCCCTGATATAGTGGTAATGCACCCCAATGTGCTTTGTGCAAGCATGAGAAATTGGGTTCCTCGCAACTGCCAATGTGCTCTGACTGTCAGTGTAGATGATGTTGGCAATGTCTTGTCCAACTATGAGACGCGTGTCTAACCTCACCATCCTATCTTATTGCAGTATTAGTGAGAACCACAATTAAATTTTCAATCCATGGGATGAAGCTGAATCGACTAGTGCATAGAGGCTACAAGAGGTTGTCAATCTCTCGGAAAACAACTAACAACTCGCATCTAACTCAAGCTACACTCAAGTGACTGAAATCACCAAAAGCCAATCGCTCATCGGCAAAAAAATCACATTTGTTACATCATCAAATGACATCCAAACGTAATAAAACTTCTATATATGTTTATAAGACCTAAGCACACATGATTATGGTCTCAAACCCCACTTTAGGTCAAGCTCCAAAATTGCAATTATTAACAGCAATGGATTTTTGACCTAGTCATTTTTGACCCAGAATGTATCTAAATGCCTAGCAATGATGCCCCAATACCCCGCCTATGCTTAGTTTTTTATTTGAAAGTGTAAATTCCTAGTTATGATGAAATTAGGCCACAGGTCGGCGATGCCAAAATCTACAAAGTACCGTGATGTGCTTACATCAATGCGTAGAGCTCTTACCTGCGGTTGCAAAGCAACAAACGCGACTGCAATGTGACAACCGGGGAGGGAGTAGGAAGCACGAGAAGGAGAGGAGTGAGCGCCTTTAGCTCACACTATGTATTTCATTATCCATAACTTAATAATAACTTACAGAAATTGGCTTTTATACCTTAGCCAAGGTTTTTGGTGGTCAAAACTAATAATCTAGGAGTTCTATCAAAGATGGGTAATGACAGGTTGATACAATTTGGAAGCTTGTAGCCCCAGATCATTAATTATAGAGTTTATCTGAGGAAATATGAGTTACAATATTCCCGCTTTATCAAAATAATAAGTGTTTTACAATGAGAACTCCAAAAAATGGTATCAGTGTTAGCTTGCTGCTAACATTCTCCCCCTCCTCGCCTGTGTCGTCCCTTGACACAGCTTTATGGGCTGAAGTAGTCTTTGGGCTGGCAGTTGGCGAGGCGGTCTTTAAGCGCATTCAGTGCCTTTTGGTATCTGATTTTCCTTTCTTTATTTGGCACTTGCAAAAACTGCATAGTTACTTTGTTCTTCAGCTCCACTACTGAGTAGCCTACAAACCTTGATGTGAGATTGCTGATCACTGGCGTAAATATCTTCGTTCGCCAAGTGAAGAATCTCGTGTAGAACGCTTCCTCAAACGCCAACATACTATGTGAAGGTAGAAACATGCATCTGGCGTAGAAGCCATAGAGGACTTGTTCGGAAGGTTGGCCACTGAGATCATAGCAGAAACCTCTATTACCCTCGAGGAATGACATCCAAGGGGCGCCTGCTTTCTCTGGCTCATTGAACACTTTGATGCATGTGAGAAGCATTCGACAAATCTTATATAGCATAGCACATGGCAAATCAGGTAGACTTTTAAAGAATGACATGGCGCTTTTTAGGGTGTTCACCATGTATTCTTTAGTCACTAGTCCCTTTTCAGGAGTAGGCAATCTAGGGTAGTTTAACCAAGTTGGCCGCTTCTTGAGTAGTGCCTCATGTGCTATCCAGGTCCTTACTCTTGGTACAGGAGAGAAAGTCGAATCTTTTTGCAAGGCCGCAGGTGCTCTCATGAACAGAATAGTGTATCTTGGGTTTTTGTTCAGCCAACTCAACCTCCACTTCGGGTGGTCTTTATCTGCGCACTCGACTTGCATGTCTGCATAAAGCCTTTCTTTTACCTGTAGTAACTCAACTTTTATCAGAGGGTAGGGTAGGGACTGCTGGTGCCATTGCGCATTGATTTGATTGGTAGTGATTTGTGTAATGTTGACAGAGTGAAGAACTCTCAACTCCCAATCCATCGTTGTCTTCCACTGCTCATCTACCTCTTGTGTAATCTTTTCTTTCAGTGCATCTTCTTCATCCTTTGAGAGCTGGACCATGGGCACTATGTCTTCTTCTGTAATGGTTATGTGAAAATCCTCCTCACCACTCAGTTCTACTGTGGACTGTGTCTCCATTCAAGCAAATGACACTGAGAGTATTTCTATTTGAGGCTGCTCCGAAGTGTCTACCTCTTCTTGCGTTTTCGGGTATAATGGAAATTTGAGATTTTGAGCTCCAAATTGGTTCAAACTTGGCTAGTGGGCTTAACACATCATGTACTTTGGATGTATGATGGCAAAATGTCAAAATTTCCCCATTTTGGCTAGAAAGTAAATAATCGTGATTATTAACATTTCTACCAAAATCAACATTTTTTGGTACAAATTGGTTCTAGGCATTGTATAGACTCTGTGTATGTGATATGAGGTGATTTGGATCAAGAAAAGTGGTCCATAACCCAAAAATTGGCTTGCAAAGACTTCTTAGCGTTTTCTGGCAATTTTCCAAGTTATAGGTGCTCATTTTGGCTCATACTTGATTTTTGGCATGTAATAGGTGTGTACACATGATAGGTGAGGTGATGATACAATTTCCAAGCAAAAATAGTGCAAAAGTAAATAATCGCAATTATTTACAACAATCACAATTTTTTTGCAAAACTTAAAATTTTTGACCTAAACACATTCTATACACCTAAAGCAAGTCGTAAATTGAATTTGGTCAAGTTTGGTCTTGCCGGAATCACTTTGTGCTTTGTCGACTCTGAAATAACCGATTCTGTGACTACACTGCCTGTTGAGTTGGTCAGTCAATTTTGAGGCTTTGGACTTGTCCGCAACATAGTCGTGAAGCAACTCATTCAATTCTGGCTCATTTGGAGTCAGCTTGACCCCGTATGTCGAATTTAACGCTTTGTAGACTTCAAGCCGTTTTCTGCTTTTTGAGGGATTTTCTTGATTGATTTCATGAAACCAATCATATACATTGTATATGAACCTCGTAGGCAAGCTGTCTGGGGAGTCAGATCGAAATTCTGGCATCTGCCAAAAACCTAGCTTTCCTACAGCGGACCCCCTCGACCCCTACTGAATGGTCAACTCATGATATAGAAATGTTCTATTATGTTAGGGCATGCTACAGTTGAAATCCCATCTGATTTGGTCGAGCTGACAGTCCGCTATGGTCAGTTTTTGGTTGTAGGTCTTTGTGCACTTCTCGGTTTCCAGGGTTTTTTCTAGGGGTTTAGACTAGCTACTGGTTGTACAAAATGGATCATTAATGAGTAAAGAACTTACCCCTCATGTCTCGTGTGAGACGGCGATGAAAACAGGCAACTATAGACTTCGGAAAAGACGCGCGAAAGAGGTCGAAAAGCTCTCTCTACAAAGGCCCAACTGGAAATGAGGTGGTTTTAGCCTACCTTGGATATCTATACCCAGACTTCCCAAACCAATTTTCCCCAGATTCTCTTGTTAGTCTTACTAGGCCGTGAAATCTATGTTAGACACAAAAATTTACTTGATCGGATTCTTGTAGCTCATTCTGCAAGAATTTTGCAGAAGTAGGTTTGGCTGCCTAATTTAGTCTTCCCGCTTCCATCTTCTGATTTCATTGAAAAATTTTGTGCTTGTCCGTCTTGTTTTTTGATCACCAACGTGTCTTTTGTTTTTCCATCTGAGCTTCCTTACTATTTATTATTAATTTTTGATTTGTTTATTGAAAAAATCAAAGGAAATAACAAAATGCTCTAAAAAAGTAAAGTGAAAATCCAATAATTAAGAAAATCCATTGAAAAATAGAGCTTTATTGTTTTTTTTTTCTCTATATCTTAATTCTCCTTATCAATAAAAGGGACTATTTTTTGATGATTTTCTGATAGTATATACACTATTTACACTCATCGAAAAGATATTATCAGTGAATTTTCCCTTGATGATGAATTATAAGGACATTATTAGGTAATTTTGCAAAAAAATCACACGTTAACATTGAACTTTTTCCTCCCTCTTCAAACATTGCCCTTAATTACTTAGTGCCCTTCCACCCCTCCTAGATGACGTACTCCGGGACGACTGTGTGCATGGGTTGAACAATCGTGTCTAAGCATAGCCCTGGTTGGCTCTACCATGATTTGAAGATCAATGCAATTCAAACCACTATGCTATGCAAGAGCTGGGTCTTGAGTAATTAACTCAAGGGTTTCTGATGGCGAGGTTTGCTGTTGATGTCTTCTAAAGAGCAAATCTTGTAGCTTGTGTGCTCTCTATTTGATTGTACCATCAGGATGCTTCAGCATGCTGATTGCTTGAGCTATTGGTAGCACTTTTGACTGTTGTCAAGCTTTTTCTCACCATTGGTAGCTTGGTTTTCTTGTTGCTGTATGGTGTGGTGGAGTCTTTTGACACTTAACTCGCCATTGCTTGATTGATCTTACGGTGTGTGGAGAATATAAGTGCTCCTTTTTCTTCCAAACCAATTTCATGTTATGTTCCTTACTTGGAGATGCTCATCTCTGTGTTTTTACCCTTGGAACCTTCTTTTGTTTTGTCGGTGAAGTTTTGGGCACCCAGATTTGAATCGGCTTATCCTTAAGCTGTGCTTTTGGTACCCAAATTTGCCTTACTCCTTGCATGCTACTTGTAGCATTTTCTTGTCGAGGGGATGGAGAGGATTGAGTACTTCATGGTTTGGTCTATTGATTGCTTCCTTTCCATTCCTCCTTGCTTGGTGCAATTGGAACAATGAGTTGCCCGCCTTTAGGTGATAGCTTTAGCTGATTTGTATCCCAATATGGTACTGCTTTGCATGTCCGCATCCAAGGATTCCAAGAATCATCCTCTCATTCATGTGTTCATCTAGTAAGCATACAAATTGATGAGGATATGAACATCCATGTACTATCATGTTCAAGTTGACTACCCCCAATGTTGGGGTTGGGTTCTTGTTGCATCCTTTGATTGTTGCTATTCCTGTTGTTAATGCCTGACTTGTTGCCTTCTTGTACGTAAAATAACTAACTGCATTTACTCTAGCTCATGTGTCGACCAAAGCATTGGTGCTATGATTGTTGAGCTGTACTTTGATGCGCAGGTCCATTCCGTCTAACTAGTCATCATCTGTTGAAACTACATCTTTAGGTAATTCCCATTGTCGGTCATCTACTTCGAGAGTGTTGATGGGAATCGGTATTTGTTGATTCTTGAGAGCAGCTTTCCGTTTGAGTACCCAAAGCCGAGATTCCTCTTGGGCTTTATCAATAACCTGTTGCCGTTTAATCCTCCTTTGCATGGGTGCATGCATTCTTTCTAACAATTCATTGGTTAGTGGAAAATTGTATTTCTTTAAACAACATCCACTAATCCAATTAGCCATTGGTTCACCATCTAGGGTGGACAATTTTACGGCTCCACTTGGAGATACATCTTCAATGATAAACGATCCATTTCCCTTTTTATTAAACTTGGGAATGTGTTGCTTAAGAGAATAGACTATAACTAAATCCCCTTTCTTGAAGATCTTTGTGATTAAGTGGGAATCAAAAAACTGTTTTTGTTTCCGCTTTTATGCATAGATGTGAGCTACAACTGTTAGCTTTTTCTCATCTAACTTTTCCAAATCTTCAAGTCTTTCTGACAATTCATGTCCAATCCACTCAAGCTTTGTTGCTACCCTTAATGTCGGCACTAGAAATTCTATTGGCAGTATGGCATCAAGACCATAAACAAGGTTACAGGGTGTAGCATTTAAAGCTGTTTTGAATGAAACTCTATAAGCCCATAGAGCAGCATGGAGATTCATTTCCTAGTATCTCCTTCCTGAACTAACCACTTTAGTCAGCACCAAGCTAAGAATTTTGTTCGTATGCTGAGCTTGTCCGTTTGCTTGTGGGTGATAGGGAGCTGATTTGTTATGGATGACCATACACTCATTAAGCAAATACTTGATTACCACATTGAGGAAATGAGTTCCCCAATCACTAATAATTTCTATTGGCAGTCCATATCTCGTGAATATATACTCATATAAGAATTCAACAGTGGTTATGGCATCATTATTTTGAGTTGCTTTAGCCTCGGCCCACTTGGTCAAATAGTCCCTAGCTACAATGATATAATGAGCTTGGGTTCTATAAGCAGGTGGCTGTATTGGCCCAACAAAATTTATACACCATTTTGCAAAAGCTCTAGCCCCCATCATTGGTCTTAAGGGCATGCTATCTACACGTGTTGGCATTTTTGCTCGTTGATAAGCATCACACCTTCGAACATATTCTTTGGCATGTGCAAAAAGTGTTGGCCACCATATGCCTACCATCAAGATTGTCCTTGAGGTGGTCTCACTAGAAAAGTGACCTCCAGCTAATCCAGCATGTGTTTGTTTTATAATCGGAATATACTCGTCTTCATTTGCACAAAGACGCAAATGTTGATCTTTACCTCTCCGATACAATTGGTTCCCAATAAGAGCATCTCTCTTGCTTCAGTTTTAATTGCTCTTTGACGACATTTACTCATATCCTTAGGAAATGTTCGGCTTGATAAGTAAGTAAACAGATAGTTACTCCACTTAGGAACAAGTGACATTTGAAACAATGTTACATGAGGTATGGGTGTTTGTTTTTGACATTGAGGACAATCCTTTACAAAAGATCGAACATCACTCTTCATAGTCGGCCAAAAAACTCCAAGTCTCAAAATTCATTGCATAGTTTGGTCTTTCGCAAAGTGAAGTCCTACTATGGTAACATGTGCTTGACTTAGGTACTGTGTTTTTCTTCACGATTAATGCATAAGAGCAGTATTCCATCTCGATTTCTTTTGTATAGCCTACTTGTAATTGATACATAGCCGATTGCTCAATTAATCCAATCGTAATAGGAAGTGGTACTTGTGAATCCACTTGAGCTATTGTCATCAATGACACTATGTTTTTTGACCATCGAGGTATCATTTCCACGGAGAACAAATAGGCATCTGGTAGATCATCGTCTACCCCTTTAGGTGATTCTCCTGAAACAACCCTTGACAAATGATCTGGTCATTGATGTGTAGTGCCCTTTTTTACAACCACAGTGAAATCAAATTCCATAAGAATGATGAACCATCTCACTATTCTTCCTGTGCTGCATGGTTTGTTGAACAAATACAACAAAGCTTGGTGGTCTACGAAGAACACAAACTTGTTGGCTAATAGGTAATGTCTATACTTTTTAACGGCATAGATCATTCCTAATCCTTCTCTTTCGATGGTAGTGTAATTCTTTTCCACAATGTTCAACTGTCGGCTAGCATAAGAAATAGGAAAGTCAATTTTCTCGTCTCCTGGTTGAGCTAGTATACAATCGATAGCAAAATTGGAAGCATCTACATGTATGTGGAATATCTTATTCCAATCTGGTGCTTTCAATATTGGAGCTGAGGTGCGAGCTTGCTTAAGCTTCGTGAAGGACTCTTCACATGCCTCGTCCACTCAAAGTGTGTAATCAAGCTATACATGGGTTTTGCAATTATAGCGTACATGTAGATGAACCATCGGTAATATCCACAATGCCCCATGAAGGCTTGTACCCCCTTGACTGTTGTTAGTCTAGGCAAATCAACAATGATATGAATTTTTTCAATATCAGTAGCTATGCCATTTTTAGACATTATATGTCCAAGAATTTTTCCTTGCCTACCCATGAATGTGCACTTTTTAGGATTTAAGCAAATCCTATAAAGTCTACATTTTTTGAATACCTTTTTGAGGTGTTCAAAATGATCAGCTTGGATTGATGAATGTACACATAGATCATCCATATATACTTCTAAGAATTTCCTAAAACATTCTTTAGCTCATCAACCTTTGAAATATGGTTGGAGCATTAGTTAACCCAAACAGCATAACCCGATAGGCAAAAATATCCCGTTTTGTTGCAAAAGCAGTTTTTGGGTCAACCAAAAGTTGATTGTATCCCAAAAAGCCATCTAAGAAGCTGTAAGCTTCTTTTCCTGCAACTCGTTCTAAAACACGCTCAGTGATTGGAAGAGGAAAGTTGTCTCTAATGGTAGCTGCATTCACCTTTTTGAGATTAACACACACTTGTAATTTTCCATTCTTCTTGGGTACTACCACAATTGGAGACACCCAATCTGTGTGTTCAATTTCGTAAATGAATTTGGCTTCCTTTAGTTTTTCAATCTCTTCTTTTATCTTCTTGACAAATGTTTTATTATACGTGTATGGCCTCTGTCTACTTGGTTTTGCATCATCTCTCATGGGTATGGTATGTCGACATATTTCTGGATCAACACCCTTGAGATCCCTGTAAGACCAAGCAAAAATATCTTGGTATTCATTTAGCAAGATTAGCAAAATCTCTTCTTCTTCTTCTGTTAGGTCATTTGCAATGTAACTAGGTCTAGGCTCTTCTCTTGGTTCAGCCAGGTCTATCTTTTTAGCATTTTTAGGCCCTTCGTAGGACTCGCCCTGTTTTCATAGTTCCCTAACTGGTTGTTCGACTATGATTTTTCTATCTTGGAGAGTATACTTTTTGTAATGGGATGGAACACTCATTACATCCTTACCATCCTCTTCTGTGGTTTCCATTTCGGTCATATATGTCTCCTTTATAGCTTTTTTCAACTCTTGATATTTCTTTTTCCACTCAACTCATGTCATGATTGGCTTCTTATCTTGTTGGTTTTCTCGAGTATCCTCCCTTGTTTTTCTCAATGTTTTAGACCTTTTTGGATTTTTGTTTGAAGGATATCTGCTAGTGATTTTGTCCTTGACACAATCATTTGCATCTGTCTACATCAAGAATTGTGTTCTACTGGAGACTGATGCCATATGTCGTGTTTTCATGTTTCTGGTATCTCTTTTTCGTCTATACCATTTTTGTCTTCTTGATTTCTGGTTGGGAAAGTATAAAAACTTTTCCTTACCTCCTTTCAAGAGTAGCTTAACTCTTACATGTTCTTTTTCTGACCCCGAATCTTCTGAGGTAGCTAAGTGTGTTCATCTAACTCATCTGTTGCACGTAGTAGAGGTCTGAAAAGACATGTTGAGCTTTCATCAAGTCCTTGGGTTCTTCATCTCTGTCTTCAATGTTGAGGGTCGAAATCATTTGGATGGGAACTATGTCGTAGCCATCCTCATTGCAAAATTGAGTAGGGATAGACGTATTCACACATACATCCATGGTCATTAAAATTTGAGTCCACTCGAATGGCTCAAAAAAATGCTCTGGAAAGGGTTCAAGTACATAGGCTTCGTCTGCGCATTCCCTTTCTAGAATACATTCTTCTCGTTTTAAGCTTCCATTTTCTAAAGCTCCACACATTTTAATAGGAGTGTCTTTGTTTAACTAGGATGGAAGCAGCCCTAATGGTCTCTCAATGTGTTCGTGAGCCAATTGCAATTTCATTTGAGTTTGTCTAATGGCTGGTTATCCCCAGGATTCCCATACTGCTTTCGTGGCTAAGGCTATGTCTGCCCCACTATTCAGTATTTCCATGGTTTCAATGTCGTTATATTTCACTGGAAGGGTGGTGTTTCCTTCTTCCCCTTCGTAATATTCTCCAAGTTTGTTCATTGGAACAAATCGAATCTCTTTGTTGTCCATTTCGTTTTTCAATTTTCCCAATTTTTTTGAGATTAGCCTCGTTATCCCCACCTTCTCTAGGGTTTTTTGTAGATCATTCCATAAGTATGGTCTGAGTTTTAACAATTCTCCCAAGGTAAGAGTGCATTGGATGGATGTAGACATGATTGAATGAATGTTGTCTACTCCTAGGGTCTGTTCAGCTCTTTTTACTTGAGTGGTCTTACACACTATGGATTCATCTTCATTATCTGCCAAGTAAGAAGGTAATGTTTTCAAGGTCAATGGTTTTGACATTCCTGAAGCTTCAAATCGGCAATACCCATACCAGGATTGTACATCCATATTCTTATCAGAAGGTAGGTTATCCAACCAAACTTCCTCTATAGGAGCTGACTTTAGAGTTAGGCTCCCATCATTGATCTCCCTAACTTTTTTCCGTAAGTGTCCTGGCCAATTTTCCTGTACGAATGGAATTCCGTATAAAGCATCTTCGTTGTCCGACACTATAAGTTCTGGTTCTTTTGTTTCAAGGTGGGGTTCTCCCACCACATTTGGTTTTTATTTAGTGTCTCTTACCACAAGGTCTTCAGGTTTTGCGATACTTTCTAGCTTGGGTTTTTGTTTTTATAGCATTTCTTGCGTGATTCTTACCAAATTTTGATAAGCTTCCAGCTTAGCTGCTTCCATGTTTGCAGAAGGATAGTTTTTTCATTTGTTTTTCATGTTTTGGCCTGCTTTAAGTCCTGCTTGGTAGGCTTCCAAGGCTGCGTTAATAGGCTCAAAAATTTTATCAACTAGAATGGATCCTCCCAATTTCACGGTTGTTTCCTTGATTTCACTTCCAGTTTCTTTCACCTTTTCCTGGAATAGCTTTTTTGCTTTCTTCTCGATTTCAACCCGTTATTTTTGTTTTCTCATCTCATACCTTTTGCTTCTGCTTCTTTTGATCCTTTGAGAGGAAACTTTTGTATTTTCCGAATCATCAGAGGAGTTGTGTTTCTTTTTCTTGGCCTGGGCTCTAGTGATTACCTTGATTGGAACAATCGCTCAGTCTTTGATGAGCTACTAGGTATCACTTGGACTACATTTACTACTGTTTGACCCTTGTTGAAAGTATTTTTAGGACAATCTTTCAGAGAGTGTCCTTCCTTTTTGCAACATTGTATGCAATAGGCTTCAACTGGCTTGAGGTTTTTGTCAGGCTCTGGACATTCATTTTTTCAATGATCATCTGCACCACAGTTGGGACAGTTTCCCGTTCTTGTCTTAATCATGGGTCTTACCATGGGAGGTTTGACACCTTGATTAGCTACATAATACATTGGTGCAAGCTCTGGTGGAGCATAAGTCATGGTTTCTTCCATTGGTGGTGGATGTGAATTATACGAATCTCCTTCTACCATCACTGTAGATGGACTAGGCTCTCCATAGGGTGTAATAGGCACTAATGCTTGTTCATCTATGACTCCTTCAGAGTGCATGTACTTTATAGGCACGGCATTATGTCCTGGGTACGGAGGTTGTTGAACCAACACAGGTTGAGGTCTTATAATACCCATTGGTGGTCTTTGAGCTTGGCCCATATTAGGCTGATATCTGTACATGGGTTGTCCTTGTGGCCTCATAGGCACGTACTGAACATACCATCATACTTTGGTCTGAAGTAGTACTCGTGGGTCTCATGATTGGTCCATTTAACCTCGATTGCACACCATTTTTTTGGCCTAATTGGTTATCCCTGTTGAGGTATCCCTTGTCCTGGTCCTCTCATAGGTGCTTTTTGCATGTTATTCATCATGTCGTTCATCCTTTTGAGCATATCTTCTATGGCTGAAAGTGGTGCTGCAACAGCCGTTCCCACTTGTGCTGGTTTGGTGGATGTTGTTTTCTCACTTTGGTTATCCTTAGGGACATCTTCACTGTTAAAAATATCACAATTGTCTCCTAAGTCAATAGCATCTGACAAACACTCTTCTAGGATTGTATGCTTTTTACTATAGAGTATAGCATGAAGTTCTTTGTTTAGCAGTCCCTCTAGAAACAAAGATACGAGTTGTTCTTCTGTAGGTATCTCTAACCCTGGGCATCTGGCAATGTATTGTTTCATCGAGTTGCACAATCCCTAATAGGCTCACCATGTTTCTGTTTAAAGCTGCAGATTGAGCTACCATTTTATATTTGATCTCCATTTTGGAACAAGCAGCTACAAATCCTTGAGCTAATGTGTTCAAGTCCATGATTGACCTTGGTGGAATGTTTTGAAACCATGTCAATGCTTTTCCTTCTAATGTCATTCCAAACCCCTCGAATTGAGTATGGAAATCGAATATACATTCTGCTCTTAGCACTTGCTTAAAGCTTGCTAAGTGGTCGTATGGATCCCCTGATCCACTGTAGTTTCTGACCCATTTTTGAAAATCAGCTGGTCTGACGCGTCTGTTTGGTTCAACTCCCAGTCTCCTGGCAGTTGGTCCTGTTCCGAGTTCTTCAAACTAGTCTGTTGGAAATAGTGACTCATGTAGCCCTGGACTGGCCTTAGTGTCACCCAGTTTTCTACGTGATGAGGTGGTTTCTGGTTTCTTAACATTACTCTCAGATGATCTCTCACGGTGTTCATCTCTTGGAATTATTTCTGGTCCTTATCCCAATATCCAATCCCTTATGGAATACCCTTGGTATTTGGTTTGTTCTACCTCCTCAGGAGTCATCATAAGAAAGTTGTTGTTATAACAATTCCTAAATAGGTAGGTTGGTAGTTCTGCTGATCCCTTATCTTTGATCTTGAAGATATAGATGATTTTCATGGCCGTTAGTTGTCTTGATTTGGCATGCAAAGTCCACAGAAGATCTTTTATGTTTCTATCCTCCCAACAATAGACTCCGATACTAGGATTATCCGTACTAAGCCATTTCAAAGGCTTCAAATCTACTTGATCATATCCCTCAAATTCTAAAGTTGGAGGTCCTTCTTTTTCTGACATATCTGGGATTATGGTGTTTACTTTTAACCCCCATATGTCTATCACATCAGGGTTTTCGACTTGTACATACTGAGTTCTGTTTCTATCCATGTACATTTTTCCTTGTTTTTTTGCCCTAATCTCTTCTTTGAACTCAATACCATGGTCATCAATGTGAATAGCATACTCCTTGTTAAGGTCCAGGTAAACCTGAGCTCCATGGCGGTTAGTCTTATAAAAAGAGAGTATATGCTTATAGCGCATTGTCGTTCTGGTTTTCGAGTGAGTCGAGTAAGAAGACATTTCAGATGTTGAATCTGAAAAAGTGTCTGAGACTTCTTCAAGGATTGTGTTCAAGGAATTGCCTTGATTCACGCTTTCTTTGGTGGATACTCTACTGGAGGTTTCTCCATGTATGCCCTGATTTCCTAGTACACGGCCGGATCTAAGGTTCATAAAGACTGGTGAAGCCCTTGATAGAGTACTTACCTTTGGATTGACTTGGCGTCAATTTCCACTTGACTTGATTGCAACCTCTGCAGAATTGTTGATTCCTATACAAATTTGATCAAGTTAGCTATTCTTATATAAAGACAGTAGAGTTTTTGCTAACTGTTGTGATTGGTCTATATGTATCACTTCAAATCAAGCTATGAGAGTCAGCAATTGACTTTCAGATTCAACTTTAGCAAAAAATCAAAGGATTAATCTACAACCTGGAAACTAAGTGAACATGTACCAATTTTGATCCGATTGAACCCAAAATTGCCCGATGGCTTTGTATTATGCTGCTCTAACACTTTACAAGTTCAAAAGTCAAAACTGATATCCCTGGGTAGTAGTAGTAAATAATCGCGATTATTTACTTTTGCTAGTTTTTTGCACTTTTTGGATTGTTTTGGCAAGTATACAACTTGTTAAAGTCCCTGGACAAGTTTGGACAAAGTTTGATCAAGTTTATCAACTGTTTTGTGTCCGGAGACTTTGATTTCAAGAATCTGGCTTAAATCTCACTTTTGTGATCCAATTTTCACCAAAATTGATTTGTGGGGTCTACTTGACATGCTTGACCTTGTGGTATACTCAAATTTGCAAAAATTTTAAATTTTGAAACAAATGTAAATAATCGTGATTATTTACTCTAGCTATATTTGTGCAAATTTTTATCGCAGCTTTGACACAGATCTGTTAAGCACCTCAAGTTAAGGTCACTACCCAAGTTTCATCAAGTTTGGATAATTTTTGGTCAAATGGTCATCAATTTTCTATTGTTCGCAGACTAACTTTGCAAATTTGGTCACAATTTTCAATCCAGTGATCCAACTCTTACCAAATTTGGTTTGGTGGGCTTATTACAACATGGTAAAACTAGTAGTATGCTGACTTGGTCAAAAAAGTTGAAAAATGGGACAAATGTAAATAATCGTGATTATTGACGACTTTTTGCATCTTTTTGGTCAACTAAGCATGTACACATGTTTATCACATGAATCAAATTTCAACAATTTTGGACAAATTGTTCCCCAATTTACACTCAAGTTTCAAAAAGTCATTACAAACTTTAGTTTTTACCTAGTTTTTGACCAGTTTGGTGATCCAAATCTTTTGTGCCTTTACAAAAGTTGTTTGTACACATGCAATGAATCAATGGTATGAACATTGGTTAAATCTGAGCTAAAAGTTAATAATCGCGATTATTAACTTCAGGCTTGAAATGAACACTTTTTTGTAATTTTTTCAAAGACAACCTTTACATGAGCTATTTTAAGCCTATGAATTAAGTCAAAACTTAATTTGGCCTAAAATGTGAAGAATAAGTAAATAATCTTAGTTTTGGCCAACTCTTGAAATTTTTACCTCAAACTGTCCTTGAGCTTACCAACTGGTTCAGACAACTTTTAAGCTTACTCTCCAGTCGGATTGAGTGGTTTCAAATCTTTTCGTGCTATTTCTAGCCGTAGACTTGAAATTCTGCAACTTCCAATAACAACTCACAATGATTCTTTGAGAGAGAGCAATGTTCTGAATTTTGTCTCGGATTCTACTTACCCTACTCTTAGATTCTCATGCAATGAACTTGTGGAAAGTGTCCACAAACAATCGTTTTCTTGTCTTTTATGGTTTTCTGAGCATTGATCTTAAGGGTTGTATCGTCTACCAATTATCCTCAAAATCCCAATCTATTTCTACAATCCTACAATCCTAAAGGCACTCAGCAAGTACAATTACTTCCAAGCTACCTCTACAATTTTAGGCTATGTGGTTTCTAAAAGAAAGTTTTGAACTCTAGACGATCCTAGAGGAAGTTGAAGGATAACTTCGTAAGACGCTCGTGTTTTTCCCAATTTTAGGTCTCTTCAATCCCCGGCAGTGGTGCCAAATGTGGGACACGTGTCTAATCTCACCATCCTATCTTATTGCAGTATTAGTGAGAACCATGATTAAATTGTCAATCCATGGGATGAAGCTAACTCGACTAGTGCATAGAGGCTACAAGAGGTTGTCAACATCTTGAAAAACAACTAACAACTCGCATCTAACTCAAGCTACACTCAAGTGACTAAAATCACCAAAAGCCAATCGCTCATCGACAAACAAATCACATCCGTTACATCATCAAATGACATCCAAACGTAATGAAACGTCTAGGGCATGTTTATAAGACCTAAGCACACATGCTTATGATCTCAAATCCCACTTTAGGTCAAGTTCCAAAATTGCAATTATTAACAGTAATGGATTTTTGACCTAGTCGTTTTCGACCGAGAATGCATCTAAATGCTTAGTAATGATGCCCCAATACCCCGCCTATGCTTAGTTTTTTATTTGAAAGTGTGAATTCCTAGTTATGATGAAATTAGGCCACGGGTCAGCGACGCCAAAAGCTACGAAATATCGTGATGTGCTTACGTCAATGCGTAGAGCTCTTACCTGCAGTTGCAATGCAACAAACACGACTGCAATGTGACAATCGTGGAGGGATTAGGAAGTGCAAGAAGGAGAGGAGTGAGCACCGTTAGCTCACGCTGTGTATTTCATTATCCAAAACTTAATAATAACTTACAAAAATTGGCTTTTATACCTTATCCTAGGTTTTTGGTTGTCAAAATTAATAATCTGGGAGTTCTACCAAAGATGGGTAATGACAGGTTGATAAAATCTGTACACTTGTAGCCCCGGCTGTCATAATAATCAATATCTAATTCTCCTAAATGATTTTCTCATATTAAACTGATCATTTAATGTGGGGAAGTGCCAAGGGAGAAAAAGCTAGAATATTGGTTAAGTTAGCAGACCGGCCACAGTAGGGATCCAAAGGAGGGAAAATAGGGATCCAAAGGGGGGGCCATCTGCAAAAGAGCCATGTGAAACAATGGGCCAAAAAGACCCTAAGGTTCAGCCCATTAAGACTTCCAAAATGCTAAGGTTCCAAAATTCAAAGGTTGTGTCCAAAGGTCAACCCTAGGGAAAATTGGATGCTTAGTGTGTGCCCAAAAAGTCTTTCTACAGGTGCAATTCTATGCTGCAACTACGACTCTTCTCTCCAAATTGACTTGATAAGTTGGCTAATCAGGTGGTTGAAGGTATATTGTCCTTGAAGTTTGTTGTGCCATTTCATGCTTGGTGGTTTGAGGGCTTGTTGAATTGTTTGCCTAAAAGGTAAATTGTAAGAGGGTGCTCAGTGAGAGGGCTCCCGTGACCCTAAGACAATTTGTGTATTGGCAACAAGGTCAAGTTTTGTGTTGTCTCTCTATTTCTCATCAAGCTTTGTGTGCATCTAGTCTTTAAGGCTAAGACTGAGTTGCTCAAGTTGATTTGTGCTCTTTACCTCTCTCTGGCGTGGTGAATGTTTGTGTTTGGTGTGTGTGGCTATCTTGCATTCCCCTCTCTTTGTGCGTCTGAGTACAAGGAGATATCACGTGCGTCCTAGTTCGCATCTACAACTAGGTGGTGCCCCTTTTCTTGTTTGGTTTCTGGCTGTAGGTTGTTGTTGTCTCTGATTGTGCTTGCCCCAGCCCCAATTGAGCAGCACGGGAGCCTCGAAGGGTGTTTAGAGGCCGCTCTTCTTGTTGCCCGCCCCGGACCGCCTCAATAGATTTGTTCATTTATGGCTTGGAGCATGTTATTTTGGGTATTTTGCAGGGCCACCGTGTCTTCGTCTATAGTAGTGGTTACAAAGCATAGCACCAACAACCATATGACTCTATCCCCTGCCAACCACTATAATGTCTGAGGTGCAACTCGACCTCTTTGTAACTGGATGTCCTATAGAACTCTCAAGGGTCCATACACATATCTGCTCGCATGTACTCAGTAACTCACCGCCAGATCAGAAGGCTAGCACTCAAGCAAAGTGTCTGCCTTACGTAAGATGATGAGGATATTAATGGTAATGAAGATGATGATGACAAACATAATGCAAATGTTGAAACACAGGCCATACATGAAAACATAGAGGTGCCCATACTAATGTCTCCTTCTTCAGTGTTGGTACAATGGACTCTATCCAAGGAGGAGCAAAAGTGGTAGGATATAGCTGATGCGGACTAGCTTGGCACAATCCTTCTCACTTATTCCAACTCTCATAGGTTTCAACCATTACTCTCTCCCTCCCTAGCTCAAATACTCAGGACTATGTTGACACACATCTTCACACACACTCGTCTCCCATCCTCTGCTTGTGGCCCTATATTGCAGCCTCCCAGCTACCAAACCCATGCAACCATCACTATTATAAGGTGGAGACCAAAAACTCAAAAGCATGCAAAGTAAGCTCATGGATTATGCATTCACACCAGGATAATTTTGCTGGCCTCTTTTCATTCATCCACACGTAGTTTGCATGAGGCGGCGTTAAACTTGAAGCGCCAGTTTTGTAATTTGGGGGGGGGGGGGGGGGGGGACGAACAACAGCTTCATTTTTTTGCTACTTTTTTAACAAACATTTGGAGGCTCTTCCCATAGTAAAAGCCATTAGCTAGTTTGGCTTGTTCAATTCCCCAAACTCCAGGGATCTTTTAGGATTGTGATACTTCCATTCTCATGTCTTACTATAATTACGTAATCTAATTTAATCACATAAGTTGTTGAATCTAGAGGGATCTAAAGGTAAGTGTTACTTTGTGCATGCTCAGCATTTGAATACATGTGGTGTAAATCAATCATGGTAGACTTTACCTGGTGGCAGACTTTATCTCTCTCGCTCCCTCATCTTCCACCATTCCCCTCCTCCCTTTTGCATTATGTGCTTAATTTTAACCTGTTTGAATATGTCCTTGTTAACCATCATATATATGTGTCTTTAATCACGTACTCCATTGACTTTGTGCCCTCATTTTGCACTTACCTCTTTGGTCTTCTAGCTCCTTACTGACAATTGTGTAGGTAAATCATCATATTTAGCAATGGCCCTCAATGTTCTCTAAATACACCACCATACTTAGGCTCTCTGTCTAATTTCCACTACTCATCCTAGTTTCCATTATTATATCCAATCTTCGTTTTCACATTATCATCTAATATCATAGGTAAATCTTCGCTTCTATCACACATAAATTTGTCTCTAATATACTGTGAGCAACTTTAACTCAAACAATGTAAGAACCAAAATAGCTTCACACTATGGATTTTGTAATGATTGTTCTCTTCGCATTTCTCTAGTTCTCACTTTGATTACTTAATTGAATACCAACGCTCCCTCTTTGTGCACTTCACTTATTAGAGTATGCTTCCCATTTTCTTTGCAAATGTTCTCATTACTCACAAGACTTTCTTATGACCTACTTACTTAATAGTCTATCTCCACTGGCTCCCGCTCAAACAACCTCTATATTTTCTAGTTTGTCGATCATCCTAAGTATGTAAATTTCACTAATAAGTAGAATAATTTTTTGTGAAGCTCACTAATCACACCATAAATTCCCTTCTTTATTTTTACAATGTTACTTATCACATTCAGGTGATATTCCACTAACACTATTCTCAAAGATTATCGATTGGCATTCTTTGTGTATCGATCCACTATCCAACCCAATTTCTTACTAAGCACTTCATTTTTTAAGCATGCTGACTCTCTTGTCTACAACTGCGACAACCTTTAAATGTGTCTACTAGTATGTCCCTCCAGTACGTCAAACTTTTATTTATTTATCTGCATTGTCATGTCAACTGAATACTCCAACACTGCTACAATCAGGGCTTACTACTTGCACTGTATGAATTTTTTTATTGACATGATTATTCATTACCTATGCGGCTACTTATGTGAGCTAAGGTGGTATGGGATAGTGAACAACAGTTTGTAAGTACCCTTCTACTCATACCATGCTCCAAATTGGTCTCACACATGTAATAAATGTTATATTTTTGTGCCTAGCCTAGTCCATTGGTCACGAACACATAGATTCGCCGATTCAGGCAGTGTGTAGATACTCATCTTGGTGCAGATCCGATGATTTAGGTAGCACATTGATAAATTGCAGATTCATGGTTTTTAAACAATATCACATGCAGCTTCATCAATTTAGGCAGCATTAGTGTAGATTCTTCAATTTAGGTAGCATGTGTTCTTCATGTAGATTCGCTGATTTAGGCAGCATCGATCACAAAATCATGTTGCAGTGGCTGGCCACCACTATATAACTGGTATGATTTTGTTACCTCGGTATACAAAATGAAGGATATTTGGATTTGGATTTGAAATGGGTATATGTTGGCAAATATTTGGATTTGGATTTGGAAAGGGTATATGATGATTTTTTGTCACGATAGTATTTATGGAATTGCAATTGACATTCATGAGGATTGACTTATTGAATGATGAGTGTGACCAATGATAGCCTGATTCATCAGGGTATGACATATACTGCTTATTCTAGTGGTATGGGACACTAGAATAGTTTGTATGTGGATGACGGCAGGCATAAGCAATGTTGTCTAATTTTATGCATTTTTCGTTTAGTATGTGATAGTTTCGACACAGATTTCTAATCACTATTTTTGACAAGTATCATTTGCAGATTTTTTATCTTTGCAACTGAGGACAATTGCTTTCTAAAGGAGAGGTATGTAATGGAATTGATATTTTATTATCTAGTGCAAGTGACACGGGGAAAAGGCTAAGGGTTATGCAAAAGGATCTCAAAAGGATATTATATTTTATGTATAATTTATTGTTCAAGTGCTCTTTTATGAGCTTTGGCCATTTATGATCGGTCGCCTGGTTTGTACTCACTTTGACCATTCAAGAAATCTATAAATCAAATACGTGCAACAGGAAAATGGTCACTCTTTCACGGGGGGAGATTGCACCCAATGCTCATGTCTATTCTTGTAACATTTAATGGCCTAAAATCTTATTTGTAGCGGAAATTAGCATGAACATAGTGGGCATTTCATTAGAATAGATTCTTAATGAGAATTACAAGAGTTGCTTGGGTGGAGAGAGCAACAAAAAGCATAACACCTAGTTAGATAGCATCGACAATACTTTCAAAAGAGAGAGCAATTAAGCTATTGACAACAGTTGAGGACCGGATTTGCATGGAGCCGGTCCCCCCTCCAAAAGGCTTTGTATTATGGTTTCTCCCATCAAGAGAGACATTGTACAATACAATTCTTTGTGTTCCTTCAAGACTAGCTAGTGCAATGAAGATGGAAGCTTCATACACCAAGCAAAACACTTAATCAAACACAACTTGAATTATCCCCGTTCTCAGACCCAAGACCTCACACACCTTCGAAGATGGTGAGAGCTAGCAGGGTATGAGAGTAGATTGAGAGGAAAAAGAAGTATCTTACGAGAAAGAAGTACATCTCCTCACATAATCACTCATATTAGCATAGCTTAGCTTAGTAATTAGCTTGGTAGAGAAGATGAGCATGCATTGAAGCTTGACTCTTGGTTGGATTTGCATCCACATGCCAAGAGAGTGTTGATGTAGGCTTCTATCTCACAAGCTTGGAGTAGGTGATGAGCTCTCCATTAAAGCTTGGGAGGAGATAGAGTATTTTCCCTTCACACATGGTCAAGTGTGAGAGTGAATGCCAAGCAAAAATCAGCCCCCTCTCTCTCTTGGGCGAGCCCTAGCTGCTAAGTTAGTCTGGCTTTTGCCTCATTGGACCTCCCCAGGTCAAGCCGATAGGGATTAAGCAGCATAAGTGATAGCCTTCTGACATGTGTCCCCCTTTCCCCTTTTGTGAGAGCTTTAGATAATTAAATAATTAGACTAAACTCTCATTGGACCCCTTTGCCTCCTGGCCAATAGGAATCAGGCAAGCCATGGGGCTCCTGAATGCTCATTGGACCCCTTGGGAGACTGCCCAATAGTCTTCTAGGACACTTAATTCTTATTGGTTTCTTTTATTAAATGTTTTTAAATTAATTAAACTAGATTTACTCTAGCTTAATTCTCATTGGTCCACTTCAAGGGTCTTCCAATAGGAATTGGACATAGCTTGTGGGCATCTGGCCTAGGGAGCTGACATGTGTCCCTCATTCCCTTTGTGTAAAGGGAGCCTGTGTGTGTGTGTGTGGCTTTCTCTCTCATCCCCTAGCTTTGGGGCTCGCCCCCTCCCATGTAAGGATTTAGAAAGACTTTTTGGGCACACACTAAGCATCCAATTTTCCCTAAGGTTGACCTTTGGACACAACCTTTGAATTTTGGAACCTTAGCATTTTGGAAGTCTTAATGGGCTGAACCTTAGGGTCTTTTTAGCCCGTTGTTTCACATGGCTCTTTTGCAGATGCCCCCCCCTTTGGATCCCTATTTTCCCTCCTTTGGATCCCTACTGTGGCCGGTCTACTAACTTAACCAATATTCTAGCTTTTTCTCCCTTGGCACTTCCCCACATTAAATGATCAGTTTAATATGAGAAAATCATTTAGGAGAATTAGATATTGATTATTATGACATTACCTCTCTCTTGAAATCATAGTCGTCCTCGACTATGGTGTAGAGAAGATAAAGCATATGCATGAGTCCTTTTCTTAGCGGGTAGAGGATCCCTATGTTACCCTATGACATCATTCCATAATGGATGACTAGTCCATTTGGCGCTTGAGAGCCTGAGGCTGCCGCAAGCATGTCTGCACATTAGTCCTATCAGTCTTCCATAGTAGAGTGACAAGCTCTACTTGGTGTTCGGGAGACGTCGTCTCCGCAAACTTGATCTAAGCATGCATACTACTTCATTTTTGTGCACAAATAAAGAAAAAGAGAGTCTTATAAGACAAAAATTTTTGTTCATTTTTAACATTTTGTACATTTGCTTACTCTTGGGAAGCATTGTAAGCATTGACAAGGTTTAGGTTATCCTTTAATTGTATGCCTTGCATCCATCTAGCATCTTCAAAAGGATAATTCTTAAACTTAATAAGATATCGTCGGATAGTCTTACCGCCTCTTAATACCTTGTCTTCATGTCGGAGAATGGACTCGGGCTGCAGCACCTCCTCGTGGTCCTCGATCTCCGGTGGGTCTTCAATAGTTGGTTCTTGAGGTGGCTCTCCTTTGTAAGGCTTCAAGAGGCTCACATGAAAAGCATTGTGTATGAGCCAATGATTGGGCAACTTAAGTTGATAGGCCATCTCATTGATTGGCCTAAGAATCTGGAAGGGACCATAGTACCTTTTTGCTAGTTTAGCATAGTACTTTTGGTGGCCCGTAGGATTCTTGCCCGTCGTGTGCCTTAATCGAGCTTTGGGAAACTTTAACAAGACCCAATCGTTTTCTTTAAAGGCTTGGGCTCTTCTGTGCTTGTCAGCAGCAGCCTTTTGCCTTTGCTGTGAGATAGAGATAGCATCCTTAATCTTTTGGAAAGATTCTTGTAGGTCTCGGCTATACTCATCTGCAGCGAAGATCTTCCCATGTACCTTAAGTAGCAAGGGACTTTTTGATCTTCCCTCAATTACCTCGAAAGGTGCTTTTCCTGTAGAAGTATGTACAGTGTTATTGTAAGCATACTCTACTAAGGGTAAGTACTTCTCCCATTGGGATCTTTGATCTACTTCCGTTACATAGGCTTTTAGTAGATCGAGAATAGTTAGGTTAGCTATTTCACTTTGGCCATCAGTTTGTGGATGATAGGCCGAAGAGAAGTTTAGCCTTGTTCCTAAATTCTCAAAGAGACCCTTCCAAAAATTACTGGTCATTCTAGGATCTCTATCCGACACTATGGACATTGGCAAGCCATGGTACTTGAAAATTTGTGAAATGAAGAGGGTTGCCATTTGATGGGCTTTGATAGTCTTTTTGACAGGTATAAAATGAGCTTGTTTACTGAACCTGTCTACTATCGTCCATATTCCCGTATTCCCATGGATAGACTTAGGCAATCCAAAGATAAAATCCATGGATATGCTCTCCCACGGTGAATTAGGGATTGGCAAGGGTTGAAGCAATCCAAGTTGCTTCCCTCTATCAAATTTTGTCTTTTGACATACCACACATTTGGAAACATACTCATGTATGTTCACTTTCATGGTAGGCCAATAGAAATATGTTTCAATTCCCTTTAGGGTAGACTGAATCCCTCTATGCCCCGCATATGGGGGAGCATGAGATTCATACATTACTTTCTCACGTAGTGAGTTAGTAACGCATAGTCTATTGCCATAGAGAAGATAACCATCTTGTAAAGTAAATGGTTCTTCTTTCTTCCCTAATGCAAGGGCTGAAATCACATCTCTAAAATCGGGATCAATAGCATACTCATCTATCATTGAAGATAGATCATTGTGAGTTGCTATGGAAACCGCATTCACTCTCGGTCGTCTTGAGAGTGCATCGGCTACTTGATTATGCTTGCCAGCAATGTGAGCAATATGAAAATGAAATTGCGAAAGGAAATTTTCCCACCTCATTTGTTTGTCGGAGAGCTTGGTCTGCGTCATGAAGTACTTAAGACTTTGGTGATCCGTTCGCAGAATGAAAGGAGTCCCCAATAAATAGTGCTTCCATGAGTCTAAGGCATGTAGAACTGCAAGGAGTTCTTTTTCGTATATGCCTAGAGCTTGCTCAACAGGGTCGAGCCTTCGACTCTCATAGCCTATGGCGTGCCCTTCTTGGAGCAAAACAGCCCCAAGGCAATCACCACAAGCATCACATTGGACCTCAAATGGTTTTGAGAGATCCGGTAGTGTAAGCACAGGTTGAGAGATAAGCTTTTCTTTAAGCTTTTCGAAAGCATTGTTCTCCTTAGCAGACCACGTATACCTAACATTTTTCTTTGTTAGGTCATGTAATGGTCCCGCAATTTGTGAGAACTTTTCTATGAAGCGTCTATAGTATGCACACATACCTATAAAGCTTCTTAGTTCATGAAGATTCCTTGGTTTAGGCCATCCTTTTATTACCTCTAACTTGGATGGATCCATTTGGATTCCATCTTGAGAGATAATGTGACCTAAATATTGAATCTCTTGCAAGAAAAATTCACTTTTCTTTCGATTAACATAAAGTTTATTCTCTCTTAAAACTTGAAATATTACCTGGAGGTGTTGCTTGTGTTCCTCTAATGAATTAGAGTAGATGATAATATCATCAAAGAACACTCCAGTGAAGGTTCGATGAGGTCTGAACAGCTTCTCCATCAAGCGGTTAAATGTGGCTGGTGCATTAGTCAAGCCAAAAGGCATGACAATGTATTCGTAAAGACCAAATGTAGTACGAAATGCGGTCTTTACAATGTCTTGATCAACTATCCTTATTTGATGATAGCCACTTTTTAGGTCAATCCTACTGAAGTAGGTCGATCCTTGTAGCTTATCAAATAGGTCTTCTACCCGTGGAACGGGAAACCTATTCTTGATAGTGATCCTATTTAGTGCTCTATAGTCGACACACATACGATATGTGCCGTCTTTCTTTTGCACTAATAGCACAGGTGAGCAAAATGGAGATGAGCTAGGCCTAACCATGCCCTTCTCAATTAACTCATGCACTTGCCGCATAATCTCCTCTTGTTGAGCTTGAGAAACTCTATAAGGAGGTTTGTTAGGCGGTGAACTTCCTGGAAGAAGTTCAATTGCATGGTCGTCATTACCTCGTTTAGGAGGTAGCTCACAAGGGATGTCGTCAATAAAGACATCTTGAAACCCCTTGAGAAAATTGGATAACTCTAATTCCTTTTGGTTGCTTTTATTTTCTTTTGCTAAAGCATTAGGTTCATTTTGAGAATCTTTAACAAAAATCATGTACACGGAAATAGAGCTCTTTATTGACTTGTTGAAAGCTGGTGTATGTACAATGGGGATGGTGTTACCCATCTCCCTAGCATCTATATACATGTCCTTTTCCCTGAACTTAAAGGAGATTCTCCTTTCAGGAAATTTAACATGGGCAGCCAGACGGTCAAACCATGGTGCCCCTAGGATTACATCCTCATGCTTGAGAGGAGAGATAAAGAAATCCTCTTTGTCCACATAGCCTTGGACATGAAGCCTCAATTTCCCGATTAAGGGAGTGACTGAAGCTTCTTGCCCCTTGAAGGCACTGTCTGCGGGTAGGATATCTCCCATCTCGTAGGATTGTATGCCTAGCTTGGTGGCTAACTCCATAGATATGAAATTGTGAGTAGAACCAGGGTCAAAGAGAATAAAAGCATCATGTTCTCTTACCTTTCCCCAAGCATGGCATAGAGGAGATCCTTTGTGGTGAGTTTGGTGAATCTCCTCCTCTTGGATTTCAACCAAAGAAGCTCTAGGAGGATCTTGGCGGTTGTTCTTTTGGGGACAAGCGCGGTACGCATGCCCTTGTTCGCCGCACTTGAAACACCGGTTATCTTTACGATAACGCTCAAGCTCTTCAGGAGAGAGTTTATTCTTTCCTTTGTAAACTCCCTTCTCTTTAGCTTTGTTGGAATTGCCCTTAGGAGACTTTTGGACATTGTCCTTCCCTTAGGCTCATTGGAACCTTTGTTTTCCGGGGGCTTATTATTTCTTTTACCCCCCGTTTGGAAATTGATTCGCGAGGCCACCATAGTATGGTGTATTACCGCCGATATGGTACGTGGCCTTTGGGAGTTGACATACTCCGCCATTTCTTCGGTTAAGCCCGCACAAAATTGTTGCTTTTGCTCTCCAAAATCCAACTTTTTGAAGACAGTGGCTTTGAGTTGTAGGTCCCAAAACTTGTCTACATATTTGTGGATGGATTCATTGGGAGAGAGCTTTAAGCTTCGCCATTCGGTGAGTACTTTGTCTTTGGCATCGGTGGCCAAAAACTGCTTCATAATGGAAGCTCTTAAAGCCTTCCATGTTCGTGGAGCTTCACCGTTGGCTCGTAGGCTAGACCACCATTGTCTGGCGGACTTTTGAAAGTGCAAGCTACATGGCGTAGCTTAGAGGACTCCGTGAAGCCCTCATCTCCAAACGCCGCATCGAATTGCTGGATAAAGGCCAAAACTTTGTCTGTAGCACCGAAGGTGCCATCATAGGTAAGGAAAGAGATGCTCTTCCCTCCCTCTTTGAATTTCTTCAGCTTGGACGACCTCTTCCATGCGGCATAGGATTTCCTATGGCCTCTTCTTTTTGATGGTTCAAAAGTTGCACCATCACTTTCTTCAGAAGATGAAGAATTTGAAGAAGGTGGAGAAGAGGGTGACCTCTTTCTCGCCTTTTTCTTGTCTTGATCTTTGTCGTCTTCACCATAGCTTTCATAAGAGGAAGAGGATGAAGAAGATGGAGAAGAGGGTGTCCTCTTTCTCGCCTTTTTCTTCTCTTGCTTTTTATCATCCCTCTTTGAATTATGGCGTGGAGAAGAGTGTGATGGTCTTCTCCGCTTTGGTGGTGATGGAGAGCGTTTAGCCCGCCGTCTTCGTGGAGCCATCTCCGCCGAGGTGGCGGGAGACTCGCTTTTTTCTCGTTCCTTCGGTGGAGGCTCTTGAGTTCTCCTTTGGGAAGGAGATGCATCATCAAGAAGTAAGTTCTTGAGCCCTTCATATGGATTCTCTTCTTCTTCCCGAATCGGAGAGAGACCTCTTTTGGTAGTCTCACAAGGAGGCTTCCTAGGTGTTCTCTCGTCATGGTGATGAGCTTGGAGAATCCCGTGAGCACGGAGCTGCCGTTGCACTTCACTTTGGAGAGATGGATTGCCCATGGCTTGTTGAAGCCTAGAAACAAGATAATTAACAAGCATTGAAGCATCATTAGTAGCTTGCTCATGAGCAAAATCAAAGTTATCAACATTAATTTCACTCTCTTTAATATTGTCAGCCATTCTAACAACTTTTAGGTGTAAACTTTTTAGGTGTACTTTGGCACTTCAAGCCCTAGTTGCTACTCCTCTTTACCCCTTTAGAAAAAGCACTCAAGCTACTGTACCCGCGGCTCGAATACCATTAATTGCAAGGAATAGAAGAGAGGGTCTTTCGACACCAAAACAGCACCGGCTCCTGTCAAGCTTCTAATAGCTCAATAGTGGTTAAGCCGTAGGCAAGCCCCGTAGGACTCCACTATTAAGACCATAGCTCTCGACGGTGATGCCCCGTTAACTGCACAAAGGCAGGCGCACTGAAAGGCTGAAAAATCCCTATTCTACTTACTCACAGGCAATTAATAATACCAACCATTTGTAGCTAGCTTGAGGACCTCCCTTCTTGAGCAAGAAAAGAGAAACCTTGAGCTCTGATACCAATGTAACATTTAATGGCCTAAAATCTTATTTGTAGCGGAAATTAGCATGAACATAGTGGGCATTTCATTAGAATAGATTCCTAATGAGAATTACAAGAGTGCTTGGGTGGAGAGAGCAACAAAAAGCATAACACCTAGTTAGATAGCATCGACAATACTTTCAAAAGAGAGAGCAATTAAGCTATTGACAACAGTTGAGGACCGGATTTGCATGGAGCCGGTCCCCCCTCCAAAAGGCTTTGTATTATGGTTTCTCCCATCAAGAGAGACATTGTACAATACAATTCTTTGTGTTCCTTCAAGACTAGCTAGTGCAATGAAGATGGAAGCTTCATACACCAAGCAAAACACTTAATCAAACACAACTTGAATTATCCCCGTTCTCAGACCCAAGACCTCACACACCTTCGAAGATGGTGAGAGCTAGCAGGTATGAGAGTAGATTGAGAGGAAAAAGAAGTATCTTACGAGAAAGAAGTACATCTCCTCACATAATCACTCATATTAGCATAGCTTAGCTTAGTAATTAGCTTGGTAGAGAAGATGAGCATGCATTGAAGCTTGGCTCTTGGTTGGATTTGCATCCACATGCCAAGAGAGTGTTGATGTAGGCTTCTATCTCACAAGCTTGGAGTAGGTGATGAGCTCTCCATTAAAGCTTGGGAGGAGATAGAGTATTTTCCCTTCACACATGGTCAAGTGTGAGAGTGTGAGAGTGAATGCCAAGCAAAAATCAGCCCCCTCTCTCTCTTGGGCGAGCCCTAGCTGCTAAGTTAGTCTGGCTTTTGCCTCATTGGACCTCCCCAGGTCAAGCCGATAGGGATTAAGCAGCATAAGTGATAGCCTTCTGACATGTGTCCCCCTTTCCCCTTTTGTGAGAGCTTTAGATAATTAAATAATTAGACTAAACTCTCATTGGACCCCTTTGCCTCCTGGCCAATAGGAATCAGGCAAGCCATGGGGCTCCTGAATGCTCATTGGACCCCTTGGGAGATTGCCCAATAGTCTTCTAGGACACTTAATTCTTATTGGTTTCTTTTATTAAATGTTTTTAAATTAATTAAACTAGATTTACTCTAGCTTAATTCTCATTGGTCCACTTCAAGGGTCTTCCAATAGGAATTGGACATAGCTTGTGGGCATCTGGCCTAGGGAGCTGACATGTGTCCCTCATTCCCTTTGTGTAAAGGGAGCCTGTGTGTGTGTGTGTGGCTTTCTCTCTCATCCCCTAGCTTTGGGGCTCGCCCCCTCCCATGTAAGGATTTAGAAAGACTTTTTGGGCACACACTAAGCATCCAATTTTCCCTAAGGTTGACCTTTGGACACAACCTTTGAATTTTGGAACCTTAGCATTTTGGAAGTCTTAATGGGCTGAACCTTAGGGTCTTTTTAGCCCGTTGTTTCACATGGCTCTTTTGCAGATGCCCCCCCCTTTGGATCCCTATTTTCCCTCCTTTGGATCCCTACTGTGGCCGGTCTACTAACTTAACCAATATTCTAGCTTTTTCTCCCTTGGCACTTCCCCACATTAAATGATCAGTTTAATATGAGAAAATCATTTAGGAGAATTAGATATTGATTATTATGACAATTCTTTTCTCCTCTCCTCTCTTCTCTCTTGCCGTTCTGGTGTAGCACTCCACTCTAGGAGGTGCACTGCATGCTCTGTCTTGTTCTCTATCTCTCTCTGCTCGCTTTTAACTCAACTATGGATTGTGTGACTCGTCACGTATGCATATTTGTTCTTTTATGGCTTGAAGCGTGTTATTTTGGGTATTTTGCAAGGCCACTGCATCTCTATCTGTAGCGCGCACACACACACACACACACACACACAAATAAAAACACATACACATGCTCTCACTCATGCACTTCAACTGGTATCAAAGCCTAAGGATTGGAGAGAACCATTGGAGCTTGGTAGGGTAGCAAGCGTGAAGCAGACAAAACACATAAAAATTTTAGCATGTTTTTGCATATATGTTTTTTTATGTCAAAAGGTGTCCATTTAGGCCAACTCTTTCAATTTTGAAACAATTTTTTGTGCTCTTTGACTTTGTAAAAGATTTTTTTTTCTCAAAGTACTGAACAATTTTGAGTCACATTGCTCAATCTTCCCGTAAGTTTTGTAAGTCATGTTGCTCAGAGACTGCCTTTAAGTCGTGTAGGATAGACTACATTGTTTTTGCAAAGTAGATTTCTCTTAGATAGAATCAATGTTTCATGTAAATTCTTGGAGTTCCTAATCTTTTTTGTGTGCTCTACAACTTTGCAGAAAGATTTTTCTACAAATATGGCACGGTTTGGGAGTTATCTACTTCAGACAGCAAGTTGGTCCACATTTTAGATTCTTCTATATACATTTTTTTTGCATTGCAAGTGTTTTTTCCCTGTGTATGTATATGCATACATATACAATTGCAGATAAATATGCAAACCATGTCTGCATATTGTGATGATTTAGAGTGCTTTGGAGCTGATTTGCTACATCCAGAGAGCTTGGATTGAGCTTGGTTGTTCTCTTGTTTTGTGCATTTATGATTTTCTCTCCGTGAAGAGAGCATGGGATGAAATTTTAGCAAAGTTATGTGCATCAAACGAGAACATTTGGTTGATCTATTCACTCCTCTAGACTCTCACGATTTGAGAGCGGATTGTTCACAGGTTATGCGTGTGATTGAACCGATTTCGAAGAGAATGGTGCACGGATTTGGAGACTGAGAGTTTTGCAGACATTTTGACATGATTGTGGTGAGATGATTTTTTAGTTGGTATATATTGCTCATTTGATGCATGCTTTGATGTTCGTTTGTATTACCATGTGGAAGCACATGATGTGTGCTTTTTGGTGATGATATTCTCTGTTTTGCAGTGGCATATGTGGGCTAATTGTTAGATGTTTTTGGAGCATCAATTTGTCTATATTTTGGAAGTTCACTTTGCATCCAGGTTCTTGCTAGTCATTGCCTTGCTTCCAAAGTGCAGTGATGCACTTTTTGTTTTGGGTTTGTAGGACTATTTTCCAAGTTTAGAGAGTTGATACTTTGGGGAAGCCCAGTATTTTTGAGTGAGGTTTGATGCGCATGGTTTGCTCTCGATACAAGCATTGTCTTGGTTATTCTGGCAAATTGGTCGAATATTTGCAGATCTCTATCGAATTTTCCCAGCAATTTCATCGTTCATGTGCATTGATTTGCAATTGGCTTGATTGCATTTGGCAGGAGTTCAGTGGTTGCTTTGCAATTTTTTTATGGCATTGCATTGTGAAAGTGGTTGTGCTTCACTTATTTGGTTTGAGTTTGAGTTTGAATCCCCATATTTGTTGGATTTGACATTGGTTATGTGGTACTCTCTTTAGGAGGGAGATTGTTGATGAAAGATTCATCATTTAATGCATAGTGCTCTTGGTTACATAGGCTCTTGGATTAGAGCGGTTTTGGCATCATTTGAGAAACTTTGCTCCTTGACTCATTACATTGATCGCCACATTTGCTAACAGTTCTCTTGGATAGCTTATGGAAAAATATATGTTGTATTTTGACACTACTTGGTGTATGAGTTAGCCAAGCTTTGCTATTTTGACAGTGCTTGATGGTATGAATTAGCCAGGCTTTGTCTATTATTAGTAGATCAATTTGTACTTAATCTTGTTCATAGGTCTCCATGGATTTGGAAAGTACATCATTATCAAAGTTTATGAGGTTTGATGGCTCAAAATTCAAAAATTGGAAAGCAGGTATGCATGCATGATGCATTGACTCAGTTGGGCTAGATGTTTCCACTGCAGGGCATGGATGCTACGCTAGAGTCTATGATTGATGATGAGTGGGAAGACTTGGAGGAGCTTGCATGTTTGATGATCATTTTACTATTTACACCTTGGTGAATTTGTCTACCACATCAGTTTGGATGCATGTATAGCTATAGATTTATGCCAGAGATTGTGCAATGCTTTGGGCACAAATGAGTCTAGAGATATGCCTACAATTAGAGGATGATCTCGCAGACAGAGAGATATTGTGCATTGGCATTGTGGTCATATGAGTCATGTATGCATGCATTGTTTTTACGGACGCAAAAAGGGACAAATGCTATCACTTTGATTGATGTGGGAGCAGAGGTATCGTATAAGGCTACATAGGACGGGGATGTCGAGTTTGCTTCTATGTTTACTCTTGACTTTCTTATGTTAATTGATGACACATTACCTTCACATTGGATACTAGATGCAAGTGCTAGGTTTCATGTCATGTCGAGTTGTGATTAGTTTAGTACATATGATAGTGGTATGCTTGGATGTGTGTGTCGAGTTGTGAGTAGTTTAGTACATATGCTAGTGGTATGCTTTGACGTGTGTGTCTAGCTAATGGTTTAGTGCATGACATAGTTAGTGAAAAAGATGTTAGATTATCATTGCTAAGTGGTGCATCATACGTGTTGCAACATGTGCGCTATGTGCCAAGTTTCACATAGATTTTGATCTCTATGAGTCAATTAAGAGACAAAAAATGCTAGGTAGTGTTGGATGAGCTCTATTTCAGATTGCATCGTGGATAGCTAGTCATAATGCGAGGAGCTAGTGTTGGCATGATTCATGTGATGCAAGTACATCACGTTGAGACAACACGGTCTTCATGAGTATGCAACCATGCAGAGAGACGAGGCATGTCTTCTTTGTAGATGGAACATAGGATGCTCTAGTTAGTGAGCATGTTGATCAAATTGTGCAGGCCGTTGTGTGACAGGGCTTGTTATTGGGATACAATAATGGATATAGATTTCTTGTGCATTGAGGATTCAATCATGATTCTATCATTCATGGATATGCTTAGGCCAGAGGATGATGCATGTGAGTTGGAGCTTGACATTGCTCTTGATGCATAGGGTTCATGGCATAAAGATGATTTTGGTATGCATGTAATGTGCAATGGGCACGAGGATGAATCCCAAAGATTAGAGTCAAGGTGTTAAGATGACTGCCATGAGTGGAGTTCTGAGCTAGATTTGACTAGACGGTCTCGTTGATAGAGATTGCCAGGATTTTTATCAAAATTTGGGAGTCTCATGTATGAGATACTGATCTCAAGACTCGAGATTGCATTTATGGTAGTGCATTTTCAATGGGAGCAGTTAGTCATATAATGATTGATACTAGCTTTGAGCATAGGGGCACTTTGCAGCGTATTGTGAGATACCTGTGAGATGTGTGTGACTTTGGTGAGGAGTATGTAGTCAATTACTCTATACTTCTACAATTTGAGTTGGATGAACACAAATTTAGTGAGCGAGTGGGCATTGACTGAGGTCAAAGTTGATGATGTCCTTGTATATGTTTTGTACAATTTTATTTTGTCTTTTGCATTGTTGCAAGATATCAATGATGATGAGAGCTACATAGAGGTTTATGCCACGAGGTTGGTGGTGAAAAGTACAATCACCATGAAAGGGAAAGCAAGAGAGAAGCTTCTTCTTCTCACGTGTGACAAGTGAGAGCTTTTACATAGAGCACATAGTTGGTGAAGGAGAGAAGGATAGTTTAATTCACCGTCAATAAGTGTATGTTTGAAGGTATATAGATAACTATATGTGTGTATATGGCTGTATGTATCTTGTGTATGAGCCTCATACTCCTTATATAGGTTCTTGGCCCTGGGTGGTTCACCTTAAAATATGTAAGTGTAGCATGTGAATTCATCAAGAGAGTTTTCTAATTTCAAGAAATTTGCAGGCTTACATCGATAGAAGAGGTTTTAAAAATCACTTCGGAAAAAAAATTGCATGTTTTCAAGGAAAAGGGGTAATTATATTCATCAAAATATGTCTATGAAGAGGGGTTATTTAAATGTTGTTTGAATGTACGTGATATAAAGGGCTTCATAGTAGTGGAGGTCCTGGGTACATGGCAAAGAGTAGAGAGAGAAAGACAACAAAATTGGACGCCCAAAAATCTCCCCCAAAATCTCTCCTAGTTTTTAGAAAAATATTCTCTTTCCTTAAAAACATGCCCACTTTGCTTTTGCTTTATTATGGTCAACCATCACCCCCTAATTTAGTTCCTACCCTTCACTTTTGGCCATCCCCTTTTTTTTAAAAGCCATTCAAAGCTTCGCTTCAACTAGTTTTACGAGATTGCGCCCACTCTCCCACACCCTCATGTCTCAAGCATTGAATCATAGTGGGTGCGCTTAAAGCCTTCACGTTTACCACTAGGCCAACTTCCTTTCGACACTTTTGCCATCCTAATTTAGCTAAATGGAATCTTGGCAACTAATACAACCGTAGCCTCTCGTACAACCCTTACATGATTACAATGCTACATCTTATAAAAATTGGAAGCGAAAAGGGCAAGAAAAATCAAATTTTCTCAAAATTCAACCATAGCTTCACAGGATCCAATTATAGCAAAACCCCACTCATTTTGTGCTAAAAAGCACTGAAGAGCGTGAAAAGCAAGAAAGAGAATTTTTTTCCAAACACACATAGCATAGTGTACTCACTTCATCCAAGTTGGGCTTATTGGGAAGCTACATAAATTAACTCTCCAATATGACCATGACACATGAATCTCATTTGTGAGATTGTGAGATAGAACAAACGACCCACATATTTCTTGTTTTCTTAATCAGTTCACCCACATTAGATTCCATCTTGAAATTTTGATCCAAGGGCATAGCAATAGTCTTACAATCAACCATACAATACTCTGATAGTGTTTCTCATGCATATATTGTTTGTGATAGCCATATGTCACCTCCTTTGTGCTATAGTTTCAATGCTCAAAATATACCACAGCTCACCCAAATCTTTGATGTAAATTTCTTGCTTTAAGAGAATTTTTACATGATCTATTTTAGCACGATGACTGCCTCTAACAATCAAATCATTCATTGAGATCCAAATTGTTACAATACTTGCTTTATTCTCTAGCACATGTGATGTCCCTATATAGATTGACTATACAAAAACCAATGGTAACCAAGTATGCTACAATCCTTTCATGCCAAGATTTAGGTTCTTTCTTTGGCCCATAAAGTTCTTTCTTCAATATATATGTACATATTTGGGGTGTCTCATACCCATATGCCTATCCCTGTTCTTGCAAATCAATATGCATGAATGCATCCTTCACATCCCATGATAGAAAATCCAACCTTTTGGTGCAATCACTACAATAAGAGCACTATGGATCCATATTCATCATGGGCTAAAATTCTCCTCATACTCAATCCCATAAGTCTAAGCATGATCTTTTGGTACCAATATAGCTTCACATCTACTCACTATCATATCTACATTATGCTTCATCACGTCGAACCACATACAACCAATGATAACTTTGCCTTGTGGCAATGACATCAGATCCCAAGTCTCATTTGCCAACGAGGCCAGGCATCACCTCATGCATAACTTGTTCTGACTTTGCATTTTCAACAATGTCAAGAAAGTGGATTCTACATCTTTCATAATGTTTTTGTATATGCATAATGACAAACCACGTAATTGACATACATTAGTTATTACATGAAATTATGAATCTATGTGGTCTAGCATCACTGTCAAGTGTCCTTTTTTATGCTTGTATCCTTCTAGCACTTGAAGCCTTCACAAAGAGTATTCCAATTTTCTCATCAAGTCTTCACTCTTAGCCACTCAAATCTCCATCATCATGACATGCACTAAAATTTGGTATAACACAATAAGGTCCTTGGACCAAAGAGAGGCCATATAAATATACATAGAGTGCATTTGTTAAGGCTATGCACATAGATCTTTGAAGCCCTAGCAGGACATATAAGGAGTTAATCAAGTATTATGGCATAAGAAATTGGGCTACTCACTAGTTGTACACTATGAAAGAGTTGAAAAGAATGGGAAGTTGAGTGCTGGGGTTGCAAAGGAGGTGATGAAGGCACTGGAGGCACCGAAGGCACCGGAGTGGATCTATGTAGGTATGGCAATAGCACTCATCATAGCATGCACTCTTCCAATGCAAGCACTTTTGCATGCACTAGAAAACCTAAAGGTTTGCACAAGTATGCAAGGAAAGCATGCGCTCTGCATGCACTAAAATGAGAGAGAGAGAGAGAGAGAGAGAGAATCTTCTTTGTTGATAGATTTTCCAAATAAGAAAACTCGAGATTTGTTCCATGAGGTGTTAGTGGATTTCATTAAATGAGGCATGGTACTTCTCTCTTTTGGAGGTTTGGCTATTATATTAAGATTTGAACAAATAGATTGCTTCTTTGAATGAGTAGCAACATATCAATCTTGACTCCTTTATTTATTCTATGTCGCGTTTTCTTCAAATTAAAGTCTCTATTGTATACTGTCTTTCTTGTTTTTGATAAAATATATTTACTACTTAGATAGTGCAAAGACACTCTAAAAAGAAAAAGACACCAATTAAAAAAAAAAACACACAAATGTAATAATGTGCACTCGACCATCTCTCTTTGTATTTAAAACACAAAAAGTTTTTCAACTTTCCACTTTGGTGGGTCTTTTCGTTTCCTAAACTCACCCTTTACTTATTCCCTTTAGATGTTTTGAAAGGCTTGAATTGCTAGGAATTATGCTATTTAGGGACCTACAAGCTTATCTCTTAGAAAATGGGTAATACTTATCACCTCTTTTTAGTAGAGAAATTAGTAATTCAAGTTAAAATGCCGACAACATTTTGACTTTCTTTCCTTTTGGACATAGGCATCTTCAAAGTTCAATTCCCTAGGGAGGCTAGAACACGTTGTTTAGAGGTGCAAATGTGAAGAACTCCATTACTAAAGGATACTAGTAAAACGGTGCCGCCTTCGGTGGTGGAATGGCCTCTATTACCCTCAAGCTCTTTGCTCTTGGTAAATTTCATAAAAACAGGTGAACATTTACACTCTCTCTCTCTCTCTCTCTCTCTCTCTCTCTCTCTACACCATCGAAGGAGATGAAATCTAGTATAGCCTCCCTCTTCTGGTGCCCCTCTCTCTCTCTCTCTCTCTCTCTCTCTCTCTCTCTCTTGCAGTCATCAGGGCTATAGGGCACTCTTTTATCAGTCCTCCTTCAAATTTAAAATGTAGAGGTAAATCTCAAATTTTGTAGGTGGGATTACACTAAACCTTGGTGTTTTTTGAGCATTTTCCTTTGTCTACATACTGGGTGGATTCTCTCTCTCTCTCTCTCTCTCTCTCTCTCTCTCTCTCTCTCTCTCTCTCTCTTTGTTGTCCATGTATTGGGCTCTCTCTCTTTTCCTCTCTCTCTCTCTCTCATTCTTGATAAGAGAGAGAGAGAGAGAGGTATTGTATGTGTTTGAAATTTATAAGATAGACAACATGAAAACCTTTATGCAACAACCTAAACAAAAGTCATCACAACATATTTTCAAACTAACTTTGCACTAACATATATAGAGTAAGTGAGATTTCCCATGTCAAAAAATATAACATGTAGATACTTAAGATTTATATGCTCAAAAGCGTAGCCTACGACATGCCCTATTGCGGTATCGAACCACCCATGGTCCACGATGTAAAACACATCTACCAATCACTGGAGGAAGAGATCCTAACACAAAAACACGTAGGAACCAAGCACCGAGACTAAGATTCTGAGCAAACATAGCATTAATTGGACGGGTTCTGCCTAACTCTGCAATGGTGACAGGTGCTCTGAATCCTCTCTGAATAGCAACTTGAATGTAGCACAGCAAGCTCGAATCATATGAAGCATGATATATACCCACCATCAAGAATTATGGGTAATATTGTGATATATAGCCAAACAAAAAGCTATTAATATAGATAGATATTTTGATACACAAAAGCTATTACTTCACTATATCAACATCAACATTGTTACCTTGCTACATCCAAGTCCTCGAGTAGATGAATCACCTGCATGGCTGTGATTGGACCCCTCCATAATGGTGGATCTAATACATAATAGTTGACTGTGAGATTTAAATTCTTTAAAGTATCGAAATGTCACAAACACACATATACAATATTTTACCTCAGACGTGTCGAGGTCGTCTCCCTAGTGTGTAAGTCACAGAGCCATTAGGATCCATCTTCATTTATACATATACATATACATAAAGGATTAGAAATTCATCAAAAAGCACATGAATCATAAATCTCTCAGCACTAATAAATCTTAGTCAATTGTTTCAGCGAATATACCTTGCTTGAGGCCACACCATGTTTCATAAGAAGATACTAAGCTTATAAATGACAAAGAAATAGTTGCGAGAGTCACCGTGCTTTTTTATTGGATGAAACATATCCAACCACGTTAAACCCCATGGCAAGGAGGTGGCAAGGGGCAGGTCAATTGCAACACCTCTTTGTAGACAACGTTAGAAGTGTATGTTCTTTGATCTCCATGTCTACTAATGCATGTTAAGTGACTATCACCAACCACAACCTTGATGGCAGAAGAGGATATCACGCGAGACATTGCCACATATAGTTGACCATGGGTGAAAACAGGTGTTGGGAGGTACAATCCAAGAACTCCCAATGTTTGGCCTTGCGCCTTGTTGATTGTCATCCCAAAAGCACAACGTAGGGGAAATTGGCGACGTCTCAAATGAAAAGGGAGACCTTGTTTAGATCCCATGAGAAAATCAATCCTTGGAATGAACACTACATTTCCTGCATGTGACCCTGTAATGATTTTTGCTTCAATCACTTTGCTGTGGATTTGCTTACAAATCAAGAGTGTCCCATTACAAAGACCACTTCTTGGATCCAAATTGCAAAGCAACATAACTGGAGCATTCTGTTTCAATTGTAAAACATGCGGTGGAAAACCTCCCCCAAGATCTAAACTATTTACAAACTCACTTGTGAATAAAATGCTATCACAATTGGATTCACACACTAAGTCCACACTGACATATTCCTTATAAGTACCAGGAAATTGTTGCAAGCCCAAATTGTTTATAGCATCCACCTCCTTGTTCCGTGGAGCCAAAATTGCTCTATCCTTGAAAAAGGTTGCATGGCAAGTCTATGTTTCAAGGTCTCTATATATGCAAGCAACCAAAGCTTGCAAATTATTTTGTGGTAGCATCATGCAGGCCGCCAGGGCCACATTATCAAGTATGTCCCCATCACAAACATCGCCATTACCAAAATCAAGTGTCCATTGCACAAACTCTCTTTCAGTAACATTACTTACACAATTGACCACTCGCATATTCTGTGTTAGATGCATGATTTCTATACGTTGCCAAATGTATGAGTGACACAAAGATGCATTAACAATGTCTTCTCTTCCCCCTTTACGCACATAGGTAATATCTGTCTGAAATCACCACCAAGGAGGAGAACCTTTCCACCAAACAACATGTCATTTTTCATGACATCTCTTAGTGTCTTATCAAGAGCCTCAAAAGCGTGTCTATGAGCCATGGGGGCTTCATCCCATATGATCAGTGAGCTCATTCGCAACAACTTAGCAAGCTGGCTGTTTACTTTAATATTACATGTGGACTCATAAGTTTTATGAATAGGGATCTTGAATCTAGAGTGTGCAATCCTTCCGTCGTCGAGAAGTTGTGTGGCAATCCCGGACAATGCACATGCCAAGGCAACTTTGGACTCTCCGCGTATCCGAGAGAGCAATGCATTGTAGAGATAAGTCTTTCCCGTTCCACCTGGCCCATCCAAGAAAAAAACAGTCCCTCTGCTCATGCCAGCTGCTTGTAAAACCCGATTGTAAACTTCCCTTTGCCCAACATTGAAAGATTATTCCATTCGAGCAGAAAATACTCTTTTTTCCTCTCTGTTATACATGAACTCTTCAGCAAGCACTCCATGCTCACTCATAATTTGCAATGTGTGATCCACCTGGGGCATTCCAAAATAATCCGAGAGCCTCTTTCCATAGTGTTCAAGCATTGTCTCTAAGTTTGACAAAGATTGGTTTTGTGCCATGTGTTCACAGATATTTGCATCATTTGTGCGAACCCTCATATGATATACATGGTCCTCAGAAAGCTCCTTACAAAATCGATTCCACAATGCACTAGGATGTATTGGATCACAAAAAACCAAAATGACTACAAACAGTAGGAGCAATTGTTGCCCTGTTTGTTGAAAAGAAGCTTCTTCCAAACAAAGAAACCATTCATCATCAACTTACAGTACTCCTCGTGCATTACATGTTTCTTTAATTGTGTCATATACTCGTCCATTGAAGGTTCTAATATCCTCAAAATACTTACATCTTTTGCACATGTTGAGTAACATACACAAATAGTACAAATCTCCAGCATTGGGAACAATGTGGTACATTCTTTCAATCATGTCACCAATCTGTCTTTGAGTCCATGTTCTACTTGTTGGCTTCCAAACCCACTTTGTTGGGAAGTCTATGTACAAAAAATCATTGGCCTCTGGATATTGTTGATTTGCAACAAACCACTCAGTGAGTGTTGTCTTTTTGCTGACCTCTCCCTCCACCACACTTTGTACAGTCACTCTGTCGCTAAAGATGACTTGATTTTGATGAGGCAAGTGAACTTGGAGCCGTTGTATGTCAGGTTTCTCTTGATGCATGTGAAACCCAAGTATACGCCAGATAGACTCACATGCTGATACATATCGAGCATTAAGATAGTTTGTAACTTCATTTAGAAGCCCTTCACTATCTTGTAGAACAATAGTGGCCTTGTCATGTCCCTTATACACATACTTGTAGAGATATTTCACAGCGGATATAGTGTAGCAAACCTCCACATTGATATGTGCATTGTACCTTATTGACAAAAATGGATTGTATGGAACAATCCATTTATTACTCATTCTCACTTTATTACGAACAGTGTAATTTCCATCATCCCTCCTCATGTACTTTGGGTATCCATCCCTAGCCACAGTAGTCGATGCACTGAATCTTCGAGGATATTTAAACCTGCACTTTCCATCTTTCATACATGGAGCATTCTTATTCAAGTTTCCACACGGGCCATGCACATTACACCGACTGATAACATCATACAACTGTGGAAACATTACTTTATCAGGAAGCTCCACACACACAATCTTATCATAATGCAATGTCTCCATTGGATTATGCTCAGATGCAAGTATCAATAGAATGTGACCATGAGGAAGGCCTCTCTTTTGGAACTCAATCACATAAATGTGTCCAATGACCTTACCAAAAATAGCTCTCTTAATCAGCAAGCCCATCAAATCCTTGAACTTATGGTAGACACATGACTCATCCTGTTTTGCAACTCATTCTCAGTGTCAAAAAAATACAACTGAGCAAAGCGAGGGATTTGACATGATCGCTCTTCTGGCATCAATGGACCAATGTTATGATAAATAGATCCATGCACCTTGAAGGTATAGATTCCTTTTCTTGGGCAGAGAGATTCGTCTATATGAGCTCCCAAAGAAGCAAATGCCAACACACTATTGTATGCTCTGATATGTTTCAAGAATTTTCTACTTCTAGTATTACCCCCATGCATCAATTCCCTTAATTCTAAAGGAGGTTCACTTAATGGCGGCAAAGAAACATTTCCTGAGTTGCAACAACTCTTCCCCACAAATGTGCTTTGCCTCTTTTTTCCAAGCTAAAGCACCACAAAAGGAACATGCAAAATCCAAGTTGCCTATGTTGTGAAGAACACACTTTTCATGAGAAAGAGAAGGCTTTTTACAAAGGGAGTAGGGTATTCGTGATAGTGGGTTACTTGAAAAGAACACATACTTAGGCAACAATAAATTAGTACGTATGTCAAGTGCATTGCACTTCTCGGACCGCAATAGGTTCGAGACAGGCTTCTTGTTCGTAAGGTTGTCTCATGGAGTGCATTGTTTGCGCGACATGACACAGTAGACGCCCGGCGGCACACACACACACACAGACAAAATATTTGAACCTGCACTTTCCATCTTTCATACATCCCTCCTCATGTACGTTGGGTATCCATCCCTAGCCACAGTAGTGGATGCACTGAAGCTTCGAGGATATTTGAACTTGCACTTTCCATCTTTCATACATGCAGCATTCTTATTCAAGTTTCCACACGGGCCATGCACATTACACCGATTGATAACATCATACAACTGTGGAAACATTACTTTATCAGGAAGCTCCACACACACAATCTTATCATAATGCAATGTCTCCATTGGCTTATGCTCAGATGCAAGTATCAATAGAATGTGACCATGAGGAAGGCCTCTCTTTTGGAACTCAATCACATAAATGTGTCCAATGACCTTACCAAAAATAGCTCTCTTAATCAGCAAGCCCATCAAATCCTTGAACTTATGGTAGACACATGACTCATCCTGTTTTGCAACTCATTCTCAGTGTCAAAAAAATACAACTGAGCAAAGCGAGGGATTTGACATGATCGCTCTTCTGGCATCAATGGACCAATGTTATGATAAATAGATCCATGCACCTTGAAGGTATAGATTCCTTTTCTTGGGCAGAGAGATTCGTCTATATGAGCTCCCAAAGAAGCAAATGCCAACACACTATTGTATGCTCTGATATGTTTCAAGAATTTTCTACTTCTAGTATTACCCCCATGCATCAATTCCCTTAATTCTAAAGGAGGTTCACTTAATGGCGGCAAAGAAACATTTCCTGAGTTGCAACAACTCTTCCCCACAAATGTGCTTTGCCTCTTTTTTCCAAGCTAAAGCACCACAAAAGGAACATGCAAAATCCAAGTTGCCTATGTTGTGAAGAACACACTTTTCATGAGAAGGAGAAGGCTTTTTACAAAGGGAGTAGGGTATTCGTGATAGTGGGTTACTTGAAAAGAACACATACTTAGGCAACAATAAATTAGTACGTATGTCAAGTGCATTGCACTTCTCGGACCGCAATAGGTTCGAGACAGGCTTCTTGTTCGTAAGGTTGTCTCATGGAGTGCATTGTTTGCGCGACATGACACAGTAGACGCCCGGCGGCACACACACACACACACAGACAAAATATTTGAACCTGCACTTTCCATCTTTCATACATCCCTCCTCATGTACGTTGGGTATCCATCCCTAGCCACAGTAGTCGATGCACTGAAGCTTCGAGGATATTTAAACTTGCACTTTCCATCTTTCATACATGGAGCATTCTTATTCAAGTTTCCACACGGGCCATGCACATTACATTGACTGATAACATCATACAACTGTGGAAACATTACTTTATCAGGACGCTCCACGCACACAATCTTATCATAATGCAATGTCTCTGTTGGCTTATGCTCAGATGCAAGTAAAAATAGAATGTGACCATGAGGAAGGCCTCTCTTTTGGAACTCAATCACAGAAATGTGTTCAATGACCTTACCAAAAATAGCTCTCTTAATTAGCAAGCCCATCAAATCCTTGAACTTATGGTAGAAAGCACGGGCAGTAAGATCAGGACGATCATTGGATGTCTGTCCAGGTAGTAATGCATCCTGTATCTCCTTCCATCCAAGATTGCATGTGAATGTAATGAAGAGATCAGGTTTTCCTCTCTTGCGTAAAATTGCCATGGCATCCTGGTACAGCTGGTGCATATAGCCAGGGCCACCAACATACGAAGAAGGCAATACAACCCTTCTTCCAACATTAGCACCCAATAACAGTTCTCTATCATCCCTTGTTCCATCTCTTGCTCCAACCATATCTGTCAAGCCCTGATACACCTCACTGCGAAGTTCACTTTGATGATTACGAACCCACAAAAGCCTCAACTCCTCCATACAACTGTATGCATCAACAATATATTATTGCAGTAGCCTACCGCCACATAAAATACATTGTGTCGTGTCATCTCTAATTTGCAATCTATACTTGTAGAAATCCATTGTAGAAATATACTTTGTAGTTCCATTTACTCGCTCTCTGCTTACTTCCGCTCTGTTCACTTGGGGTATGTAAGGATTCCAACCTTCTTCACCATTTGGAAATAACACATATAATAGAGGCATGTATGACCTATGGTAATTTGAGATTCGTTTTAGACCACCACCCAAAAGATTCAACACAATATCACGATGGCCAATGTTGCTCTCTTCACTCTGACTAGGCATGATTGCAGCAACTTCCACACTTGTTGGAGCAACATATTGCCAGCCATTTGTACGCTTCTCGGTAATGACCATCCTAATCTCCGGAATATTGGAAGTTTGGACCATTGTAGCAAACCCCCTAAAAGCTTGAACATACAGATTTACTCGATGCATCATCGATTGCAAGCTTTCCAAAACATCTGGTTTGAGTTTAGAAACATGACTCATCCTGTTTTGCAACTCATTCTCAGTGTCAAAAAAATACAACTGAGCAAAGCGAGGGATTTGACATGATCGCTCTTCTGACATCAATGGACCAATGTTATGATAAATAGATCCATGCACCTTGAAGGTATAGATTCCTTTTCTTTGGCAGAGAGATTCATCTATATGAGCTCCCAAAGAAGCAAATGCCAACACACTATTGTATGCTCTGATATGTTTCGAGAATTTTCTACTTCTAGTATTAACCCCATGCATCAATTCCCTTAATTCTTAAGGAGGTTCACTTAATGGCGGCAAAGAAACATTTCCTGAGTTGCAACAACTCTTCCCCACAAATGTGCGAATGGTATTTGCTTCTGTTTTCTAAGATAAAGCACCACAAAAGGAACATGCAAAATCCAAGTTGCCTATGTTGTGAAGAATACACTTTTCATGAGAAAGAGACAACATAGAGATATGCATCAAGGAAGTGTTCTCAGAATATAAGTAGGTGATAGATAGGCAAAGTGTCTCAACTTTGGAGTAATCTCCCTCTCTGGAGACAATTACAGGCTCCTCAGGAACATCTCCATTATTGGCTTCCAAATTGTCTTCCACTTCAATCCCTACATAACTTTGCGAGAGAATTGACTCGTTATCTACATCCAATGCAATCCTTCCCTGAGGAAATTCATTGCATCGATTCACGTTTATCAAATGCTGGCAATCTTCCAAGCGAGGCACATCAATCTCACCCAAAGAATGTTGAACTCTATCTCGCGCTGTTGCACGTCGCGTAGCTCGAGAGGCTTGACATATCCTACTACGTCTTGCATGTCCAGGAGACAACACCTTTGGACCAATAGCCATCTATCCAAAAAGTAACTCTTATAAGTACTCACAGATATATACAGGTTATTATCTAGAGAATTAAGAAGAGAGTATGGAGAAGAAAGGATTTCCCAACTATGTCTATCTTTCTTTGAGGGAGTCAATGAAAGGAGGCTTGCAAACCCACACGGTAAATGTCTATATAATTCTATATTTGTCTCTCTATATCTCATCTAACTACTACTAAGGATATAGTTGGGGGAGCGAGTCCATCCGATTAGCCCATTGACGATTGTCGGTTAAGGCCTAAGTTTCAGCCGGCAACGCACCAGTCTACACGCCAGCCGGATTCTCACAGTTGATGCAGATGTGCGAAGTTAACCCATTATTGGTCAACCCATTTTTGACCATTGGCAACCTTTGCTCAAAACGGATTCAAAGGTGCATCCAAATCAGCCCCGAAGTGCTTCATTATGAAGAGTTACCATGGTGACAGGTCCCCATTTGAGTTGGTAGAGCTGCATTGAGGCTTGGATTGTTGTGTACATTTCGTTTACGCAATCAAAAGCAAATACCACATCGGCAATCGTGTGCATGTGATTACATTGGGAGAGACACTCTCTCTTTGCATCAGCCAAAAATAGCCCAGAGCTTCTTGACCCTACCCAAATTGGGCATATCTGGCAATCAATGCATTCAAAGAGACGGCATCCTATATAGGAAGCTCTCTCCCACTTTTTGTGCTTTATGAAGTGATTCACATTTGTCATACCTAGAAAGAAGTCAGACATTGCACACGCCTAGAATACTTTGTCTGTGTGTGTGTATGTGTGTGTGTGTGTGTGTGTGTGTGTGTGAGTGAGAGAGAGAGAGAGAGAGAGAGTGTGTGTGTGTGTGTGTGTGAGAGAGAGAGAGAGAGAGACTGCAACATAACTTGAGAGAGAGAGAGAGAGAGAGAGATTCACTGCAACATAACTTGAGAGAGAGAGAGGGGGGGGGAGAGAGAGTTTCACTGCAACATAACTTGAGAGAGAGAGAGAGAGAGAGGGGGGGGGGGGGGGGGGGGGGGGGGGGGGGGGGGGGGGGGGGGGGGGGGGGGGGGGGGGGGGGGGAACGGGAGGTGTGACTCAAAACACACAATGGAAACAAAAATAATACAATTATGGAGATCCTCTGAGAATGTAGCAATCAATGCATTCAAAGAGACGGCATCCTATATAGGAAGCTCTCTCCCACTTTTTGTGCTTTATGAAGTGCTTCACATTTGTCATACCTAGAAAGAAGTCAGACATTGCACACACCTAGAATACTTTGTGTGTGTGTATGTGTGTGTGAGAGAGTGAGAGAGAGAGAGACAGAGGGGGGGGGGGGAGGAGGGAGAGGGGAGAGCTACATAACTTGAGAGAGGGAGGAGAGAGAGAGAGAGAGAGAGAGAGAGAGAGAGAGAGTTTCGCTGCAACATAACTTGAGAGAAAGAGAGAGAGAGAGAGAGAGAGAGAGAGAGAGAGAGAGAGAGAGAGAGAGGACGAGGGGGGGCAGGGAACGGGAGGTGTGACTCAAAAGACACAGTGGCAACAAAAATACTACGATTATGGAGATCCTCTGAGAATGTAGTATCCAAAGAAGACAACCAAGAGTCGTGAGCAAATTGGTATCCACTACATACATAAGCCTCCACCAAAATGTAGTCAATATCCCCAAAGCCACCCAAATATAGATCCGCTAAGCCTATAAATGGGAAAGAAGTGAGTATGTATTTTAGAGATCCTCTGAGAATGTAGCATCCAAAGAAGACAACCAAGAGTCGTGAGCAAATTGGTATCCACTACATACATAAGCCTCCCCCAAAATGTAGTCAATATCCCCAAAGCCACCAAAATATAGATCCGCTAAGCCTATAAATGAGAAAGAAGTGAGTATTACTATCGATTACATAATTCACTTCTTGCAAGGGTTTCCCTGCTTTGAACTGGATGGAACATCTCCAATGGAATTAATCCCCTTCTTGGGCCAATGGGTCGTTACCAATGCATGGAGCTTGTTTGAGATAGATCTAACTTCGGAGACACCAGGAGTATGTTGTACTGCTACAGCGGTCAATTTGTTGCTAGTGCTTCATAATTCAGGCACAATGCTTTTGAAATCCATGCTATCCTTGTCAAGAAGGGACCTCTCCAAGAGACTCATGATTTTTGCCTGGTTGCTTTCTATGCGAGAAATTTGTCCTTGCATTGAGCTCTACTGCTGCAAAATACCATTGATCTATAGCTGCATCCGCTCCTCTAGACGATGAAGATAAACCCTTGCTCATATTGTGAATGGCTCAACTAGTGAATGCTCTCTCTATAGGAAACCTGTGATGCCTCCGATCTCTCACATGAGGCTTGAATTTTGGAGCATACTGTGTGGATGATACCTAGTCCATCTACAATTTTCTTCTTTGTAGGTCCATCCCCACCTCGGGCAACGAGCTTGGCATTTCGTAAATTGTTGCCTTGGTCTCTCTCTGGGGTAGAAAATACCACCTCCGAAGAATCTCCTCCAGAGGTAAGCACGTGCTCCATTACTGTAAGAAAGAATAAGATATATATTGAGCACCGGGTTATACATGTTTTTCTCTCTATCTATTTTTCCCCTATCCACCTCTCTATACCTCCCTCTCTATGACGCAAGGTGGCCATAGAGAGAGCAATAGCCAAAGCCTGTGTGTAGGATGTCGTCTCTTGGAATGCACTGATTGTGGGATATGCCTAACTTGGTTAGGGCCAAGAGAGCGTCTGCCCCACCTAATGCTTCTTGTCCATCAGCTCCATCTCTCTCTCTCTCTCTCTCTCTCTCTCTCTCTCTCTCTCTCTCCTACTCATGTGTAGGCATATCCCACAATGAGTGCACTCCAAGAGACGACATCCCATAGATTAAGCTCATTGAAATTGCCTTTTGTGCTTTATGAAGTGCATGGCATTTGGCATACATGTCGACCAAGGCAATGCTAGAATTCAAGGGCGGAATTTCTCCTTTTCCCCTTGCGCTCAAGAGACATTTTGGAAATTGAAAACAACACGATATTAAGCTGAAACACATTTTTCTCGAACACTAACTCACGTCTCAATCTCACGTGGAGAGGAGGGGTATGAAATGAAACGAAATGAAATGTTATATTAAACGTCTTCAAAGGGCCAAGGTCTATGAGACCAAACATTACTTTTGAAGACCTATTTTTTGTAACTATTGGTAGACTTTGGAAAACCAAGCACCAAATGGAGGGGAATACAACCTAAACTTTTAGCGTTTCAAAAAGTGTAGCTCACACCACCATGAGGTCTTTCAGGGTGATATCCGCTGCCATATCTCAAACCCTCAACTGTGAAGAGTTTCCTATTGTTCTAAGAGTGTCACCTAGTGTCCGGTGGTACAGAGTGCGCTTAAGATGTTGTCAACGCTTATCTCAAACCCTCAACTGTTAAGAGTATCCTGTTGTCCTAAGAGTGTCACCTAGTGTCCGGTGGTAGCTGTACCAATTTGCAAGTGAGGTACACTTTAGTTTATTTGGCTTGTTGTGTAGTGCTTAGCCCTACTCACATAGGGCTCTGATCCAGTTTAAAACTCAAACGATAGCCTAATTTTCTAAAATTTTCTCTATTTTGGGGCGGAATTTCTCCTTTTCCCCTTGCACTCAAGCGGCATTTTGGAAATTGAAAACAACACGACATCAAGTTGAAACACATTTTTCTCGAACACTGACTCACAGTCTCAATCTCACGTGGAGAGGAGGGAGATGAAATGAAACGAAATGAAATGTTATATTAAACTTCAGGGCCAAGGTCTATGAGAGCCCGCAGAGATGACGATGGCGTTGCTGCAGTAGCTGGGAGGAGGATGTCGAGCCCGCGTGCGCCGCTGCAGTAGCCGGCTCAGACGGCGATGAGCCCACAGAAATGACGATGGCGATGAGGAGCAATGATAGCCCGTGTGCGCTGCTACAGTAGTCGGGAGGAGGATGGCGTGTGCTGCTGCAGTAGCTGGGAGGATGAAGGAAGGCTGCAATGGCGAGCCTACGTGAGAGTCGATCGTCAACACTGCGCCATGCTGAGAGCTGTGAGGGGCTGGTGCGGGGGCATGAGGTTCTGTGGTCACTGCTGCATGCCAAAGATCCTCAGGCATTGATGACGATAACTCACAGTCTCAATCTCACGTGGAGAGGAGGGAGATGAAATGAAATGTTATATTAAACGTCTTTATAAATGACGATGGCGATGAGCAGCGATGACAGCCCGCGTGCGCTGCTGCAATAGCCGAGAGGAGGAAGGAAGGCTGCAATGGCGAGCCTGCGTGAGAATCGGTGGTGAACACTGCGCCATGCTGAGAGCTGTGAGGGACGGGTGCGGGGGCATGAGGTTTGGTGGTCACCGCTACATGCCGAACATCCTCGAGCATTGATGACGACGATTTTAGTAGATGATGATGCATCCAAACATTGTAGATTGTATCAATTTTGGCCTTCCAAAGAAATTTAATATAACATTTCATTTCATCTCTCTTTCTCTCTCACACACACACACACACGAATTGATAGACAATCAAGCTTCTTATCAAAACCTGCCAATCTCTTTATCTTTGGAGATGTTTAATCTCACGGCCAGGGCTATTTCATGACCCCTCTTACAATGCAAGACTACCAATATCATCTTTTGCCCACATCATTTCATTTGGAGAGGTGTCCTCACTTTGTATCAGCTCAAAATAGCTCCAAGCTTCCTGACCTTGCTATTGGTAGTCAACTGTTAAGAGTATCCTATTGTCCTAAGAGTGTCACCTAGTGTCTGGTGGTAGCTGTTCCAATCTGCGAGTGCTTAGCCCTACTCACATAGGGATGTGATCCAGTTTAAAACTCAAATGATAGCCTAATTTTCTAAAATTTTCTCTATTTCGGGGCAGAATTTCTCCTTTTCCCCTTGCGCTCAAGCAGCATTTTGGAAATTGAAAACAACACGATATTAAGCTGAAACACATTTTTCCTGAACACTGACTCACAGACTCAATCTCACGTGGAGAGGAGGGAGATGAAATGAAACGAAATGAAATGTTATTAAACGTCTTCAAAGGGCCAAGGTCTATGAGAGCCCGCAAAGATGACGATGGCGCTGCTGCAGTAGCCGGGAGGAGGATGTCGAGCCTGCGTGCGCTACTGCAGTAGCCGGCTCAGATGGCGATGAACCCACAAAAATGACGATGGCGATGAGGAGCGATGACAGACCGCGTGCGCTGCTACAGTAGCCGAGGAGGATGGCGTGCGCTCCTGCAGTAGCCGGGAGGATGAAGGAAGGCTACAATGGCGAGCCTGCGTGAGAGTCGGTGGTCAACACTGCGCCATGCTGAGAGTTGTGAGGGGCAGGTGCGGGGTTGTGGTCACCGCTGCATGCCAAACATCCTCGGGCATTGATGGTGATAACTCACAGTCTCAATCTCACGTGGAGAGGAGGGAGATGAAATGAAATGTTATATTAAACGTCTTCAAAGGGCCAAGGTCTATAAATGACCCCTCTTACAATGCAAGACTATCAATATCATCTTTTGCCCACATCTTTTCATTTGGAG
>NC_140932.1:125456853-125492330 GCF_014529385.1 Adiantum capillus-veneris
TGCTCTCGCAATAGAGCAAGGGGGCCCTTAAGGGTGGTTGGGACCCAACATGCCCTGTCGTCTCTCTCTCTCTCTCTCTCTCTCTCTCTCTCTCTCTCTCTCTCTCTCTCTCGTTCATTGTGTTCAATTCAGTTTCTCTTTTCGAGTGACATATAGTAACCTTGTGTTTGTGTAGAGTACTAGATCCAAGCTAAATCCATTTTGAGAAGACTCAATTGCATAGGGTGCGTGGCAAAGAAAGGTGATTGGGGTCTTCTCCATTTTGAGAAGGCTCGATTGCGTAGGGGGGTGGGTTGGGGGCGAGAGAGAGAGAGAGAGAGAGAGAGAGAGAGAGAGAGAGAGAGAGAGAGAGAGAGAGAGAGAAGAAGAAGAAGAAGACAAGGATTTAATAAGGATACAAAGAAAGAATAGCAATAAGATAAAAGCTTGTGTGTGTGTGTGTGTGTGTGTGTGTGTGTGTGTGTGTGTGTGTGTGTGTGTGTGTGTGTGAGAGAGAGAGAGAGAGAGAGAGAGAGAGAGAGAGAGAGAGAGAGAGAGAAAGAGAGAATAGCAATAAGATAAAAGCTTGTGTGTGTGTGTGTGTGTGTGTGTGTGTGTGTGTGTGTGTGTGTGTGTGTGTGTGTGAGAGAGAGAGAAAGAGAGAGAGAGAGAGAGAGATGAAGGTGAGTAAGCATCTGTGTATTTCGAGCAAGGAAGGAGATGAAGCTTAGTAGCCTCTCTCTTTGTGTGCGAACACGGAAGAGAGAGAGAGAGAGAGAGAGAGAGAGAGAGAGAGAGAGAGAGAGTGTCGTGCACACTGTGAATCCATCCACATTCTTGCTTCAATTTCATATAGCTTTACTTTAATTTTTGACGGAGTTCAACAGCGGGTGTCCATGGCAACCATGTTGTGTGTCACTAAGGATTTGAGCATAAAGGTGTTGACAGAGTGCCAAATCCATCTTTTGCAGGGCATAGAGGCATCGACAGTACCTTTTACTGTTTCTACTGGCCTCATCTCAACAAGGATGTGGATGATCTCTTTTTTTGCAAAGAAAAAAAGAAGTACAACGTCGGAGGGTCCTCTCTCCAAGTTTATCTGCTAAGAGAGAGAGAGAGACAAGCATGGCTCTATATTTAAAGTTACAAGGGGCCCCCCAAAAAAGGCGTGCCCCCAAAAGTTGTTGCTCCCAATAGCTCTAGCCCGAAAATGCCATGCACCCAAAAGCTCCTACCCCAAAAGCTAGCGCCCCAAAGGGCTGTCTGTAAATTGAGAAAATCCATACAGCAGCCATGTCAGCAATTTTTGTGCTTTGTGATGGGTCCAATCTTTGCGCTAGTTGCTTTATTTTAGGGTTTGGGCCCCTCAACAGTGCTCTATAAGTTGGGTAGGGTTAGAGGTTTAAAGCCCTCACCCCTTGTTGTCCCCATCTCTCTCTCTCTCTCTCTCTCTCTCTCTCTCTCTCTCTCTCTCTCTCTCTCTCTCTCTCTTTCTTTTTGGGAAAAGTCAGGGCTGTATATTACTGAGTACAATATAATCCCCAACGGATGCCAAAATAGCCTATCACGTGGGGTGTACAAGCTGAATGTAAGGATGAGAGCCACTATAGTGACAACTCGACTAGAACAATCTCATGGTGGTCGGTGTGATGAGTGGAGGAGAAACCACTGAGGAGGGGCATAATGCCATGTAATCTGGCCACCTGTAAGTGTGAAGAAGAGTGGGGATCGGGCCCAACGCCGAAGGAAGGCAAATCGACGAGCCTCGGCTGCTCGAGATGTACCTGAGGAAGAATCCCACTGCCAAATCAGGGTGTGAATGATGTCCAACCAAATGGCAGTGAGGGTATCCTGAAGGAGTTGTGGAGCCGCACTTAGAATGTGAAGACAACGAGCTCTCCAAACATTCCATAGTGTAATGCTAGTGATGACTGAAAAAACTTAATCACGTGTCTGAGGATCCCCCTGCCAAGCAATCTGTGGTAGCATAGCCAAAGTCCCTCGCCGATAACCAGTCGAGGTAAGCATAAAGGCTGGATCTGTGTCTGAGACCTCGTAGAAAAGATGCGAGCCGGGCATCGGCATCAACCATGAGACAGATCCCCAAGTGAGAAATCCATGCTGAACATCCGCTCTGCTAAGTAAAAAGCAAACTGCAAGCCACACTACATGAGAAGTTGAGCATGACCAAAGACAATGTGCAGGTGACTAAAGTAGTCGCAAAGGACGGCGAGTACATAACGGATCATGACCCATAGTAGCTAGCCAAGTCCCAACTGGAAGTCTTGCATGTGCAATCATCCACATGAAAAAAGAAATACAACGAGCCGCATGTAAATCCCAGATGGCTGACCAAAACTGCTGTAGATAGGCATGGGAGAGACCTGAATGTAACCAGAAATGCATACGAGTGGGCTTCTTTGGTTGCTGTCTCATCAATGCTAACCTTCCAATCCTGACAGTGTACTCAAAGAATGATACAGGTGCACTGGTGGGGTCAGAGTGAGGCCAATGCCACTCTCCTATGTCCCAATAAAGCTGAGATAGGGCACGACCCTCCCACACCCAAATCCTCCAAAGTGCAACATCAGCGGAAGCGAAACGGGGGTCAACACAACGACGCTTCCCGCGGGAGCCAACTACTCGTATGGCCTCCCATCGAGCGCCGGGGAAGACAAGGTGCGGAGAGGTGGCATCATATGTCAATCTAGCATGAATCCCCTAAGCGTAGTCAGTATCAACTGTGAACAGCATGGTGTCTAAACGAACTAATAAGAGAGTGCTCTGAGCAAAGAGGTCTTCCCAGCCACAATGGGGAGGCATCTGAACCGTGCCTCGCATGACTGCATCCCACTGTGAAGGAACGGCGGAATCAATCTCAAGCAGTCTGTCTGTCACCCCTCGACCAATGTCATAATGCTCTGCCACAAAATCTGCATCCAGCATACGTGTCTCATGAAACAACCGCATAGAGGCAGCAGGGCTAGTGTCCCAAGTAGCCCAATCAATGTGAGTCCTCTCTCCAAGCTGACGAGGTGGATTAACCGAATAATCAAGAACTGCATCATTCCAAATGAGAGGCTGGCGCTCAATCTCCTCACGACATGAGGGAGGTGAGCGTATGATAGCCCGTCGCATGGAAATCCAAATCTGAAGGAGCGATCGGATGAAGGGTGAGAGGGTGGTGGTGGACAAGGGGGCATCCGTAAAGAGAAAACGATACCCTGTATGCCAAGTATGACCATCTCTAGTGCCGAGGCGTGGAGTCACTGTGCAAAGAGCGGCCTGAAGAAGCATCTTCCAAGGTTCTTGGCCGGGAAAAAGACCCCGAACAATAAGCTTGGTAAGAAGGGCGCGGCTCTGTAATTCTGGATCAATAATGCCAAGGCCTCCCTCTGACCTAGGACGAATAATCGTGGACCAGCGAACTCGAGCACGAGTATCAGTAGTCCCATCTGTGCCACTCCATAAAAAGTTCAGCACGATATCTGCATGTCTGATATCTGCATGTGTGACCCGGCTGCAGCCATGTGAAACCATCAGCTACCCCCCAAGTAGGTATGTCATCACTGCCAACTAGTAACCCATAGGATTTATGCCAGTTAATGCGTGCACCACTGGCAATGCAAAAAACCTCAAGGGCCTCCCGCATGGCATCAAGAGCAGCTAGCAAATAGCGCAACATCAGCATAGTGTCATCAGCAAACTCCTGATCAATAAGGTCCGGAGCTGTAGGTACTGGCATGGTCAAGCCACGAAATGCATGACTCTGAGCATGAAGAAAGTCGGACATAGTCTCTCCTACAAACAGATACAGATATGCTGCTTAAGGACATCCCTGACGGACAGATCGAGAGAGCTCAAAACTGCGACTGACATGGCCACCAATAGTAATAGCACTGTTGGCAGTCCTGAAGAGAGCGGAAATGCTTGAGATCCATCTTGAAGGGAAACCCATCCTGGCTAATGATCCTTCGAGAAAGTCCCACTCAACACGATCGTATGCTTTCTCGAAGTCAAGGATGAAAAAAGCGAGAGGTTCACAAGATGATCTGGCCCACTCTACTGCCTCATAAAAAGTGAAGATATTATCCAGGATGCATCGATCCATGACAACGCCTGTCTGAGAAGTATGAATAATATCTGGTAAGAACGGTCGCAAGCGATGGCTGATCAGTAACGCTAATATCTTATAGACCGAAGGGAGTAGTGTAGCAGGCTACAGTGTCACTTCACAGGACAGGCAGTTGGACAGTTAGCTACAGTTGGTCTCGTTCACACTGGACGGACCCTTTGGGCTGGGAGTGACACGTGGCAGGGTACCTACGGCGGTCTAGTGGACATCGTGGCCAGGTCACCACCACCACTCAGTTTGGAGATAGACTTAGCTGGCTGGACATTTATGGGCCGTTGGTGGCTCTTATGGTTGTACATATGAGTAGTCGTTTTGGGCAGTTCTATCTTATCTTGCACGTAGACGTCTGGGTCGAGTCTTACACAGAGCACTGCTTCACCATCCATGCACATCTGAGCCTCGACACCCCATTTGTACCTGTGAGTCCTCGGCTGGAGCTGAGTGTGCTGCCACGCCAGAGTCTGTACATGGTTCTTTGAGCTAGTCCAGTCCATTTGTTCTGGTCTACTGCTGTGTCTCTGTTGTTATCCATTGTTTCTGTGTTTCATTCTGTTTGAGAGTTTCTATTTGTTGAGTGAGATTGTCACGCACATTGCACTGAGGGACACCCACACTGTAGAGAGCACGACACATTATCCGCGCTATAGGTGCTCTCATTTTGGCGATCACGGTGGGACCTCAACTGAAATCTCACTCTGTGAGGTGCAAATCTTGAAGCTGGTTAGGTTGATCTAGCTTCGCCTGCCTTCTTCGCCGACCTTGCCTTGCAATGTTCCCCTCTCACCTGGTCCATTAGTCCTTGGTCTAGTCCTTTCTCGCCCTGGTCCAACTTATCCTCGTCCCTGGTCTAGACCTCCTCGACCCTGGTCTAGTCCTCCTCGTCCCTGGTCTAGACCTCCTCGACCCTGGTCTAGTCTCCTCGTCCTTGGTCTAGACCTCCTCGCCCTGGTCTAGCCTTCCTCGTCCTTGGTCTCGTCCTTGGTCCAGCCGAGTCTAGTCATTTACCTGGTTGGTTTGGTGGAGTCTAGACCTGTCACAAGTTTTTTGCCCAAACTTGGTTGGACTGGTGGTCACTGCATGACACATACAAGGAGGTCAGTTGAGCGTCAAAGCCCACTACTGAGCCCTCTGAAGTACTATCACAGAAGACGACCTTTGACACCTTGTAGAAATCCTTCAACCTCATCACCTATACCTCCACATATCACATCACCCATTCCTTCATCAGGTTTCCCATCTTCCCGATCACCTTCTCCAGAAAAGCTCTCACCCATTCCTTCGTCATCAGGTTCCCCATCTTCGCGATCACCTTCTCCAGAAAAGCTCTCTCCTATTCTGCTACAGCAAGCTATTGTGCAACAGACTCAGCAAGGAATCATGGAGCCACTAGCTAGTGTTTTGGCCAAGGTGAACATCAAGTTCCCTACCTTCAAAGGGCTTTCTTCAGAAGATGCTGACGACCATGCAAGAAGATTTGTATCTCTCTGTAGGGGACGTGGGCTGAACAGAGAAGATGCTTACTTGGTACTATTTCCATCCACCCTGGATAGCCTAGCAGATAAATGGTACAGCCAATTTGCAGAGAACCATTTTGCAACTTGGGCAGCCTTAAGACAGCAGTTCTGTGCAGCTTTCAGGCCGGGTGACTACCAGGAGAAGGTGTTGGATGAGTTGGCCAACATGGTGCTCAAGCCTGAGGAGACTTTTGCGGAGCTTATGACTAAAACTAAGTCACTGGTGGCCAAGCTTCCCCAACAACCCGGTGAATTCATGGTTAAAAAGTGGGTGGAGAAGGCGCTTCCCAAAACTTCTCAGCAAAAACTCCGAGAGAGTCTCCGACCCGACGCCACTCTCGACGAGTTCATCGCAGCTGCTACTAGAATAGAGGGGGCTAGGAAGCTCTTCAACAACTCTCCTCAAATAGATACTCCCTCTGTGTTCTCGGAAGGTAGTCCTACTGATCCTTTAACTTCTTTACGCAGGGAACTGGAAGCCCTAAAGCTACAACGAGCTCTTCAAGAGGAGAGGTCCTTCTCTCTTAGACAAGAGAAGCCTACACATAATGAGGCATTGGAACAGATTAAGCGCGAGTTAGAAGAGCTCAAGTGTCAGCAAGAGACTAAGGCTATGGTTTGGTGTAGCTCATGCCGCTCTCCAGGGCACCCCCCACAGGAATGCCCCCTTCGGGTTTACTGCCACTTCTGTGAAAAATCTGGACATGAGGATAAGGATTGTTACTACCTCAAGGGATTGCGACAAATACAGCAAAATCTTGGTCCTTCTCTCCAACAAGGGCTAGCACCTGCATCCAACATGGTCTCACCCTACGGCCATCAAAACCAGTTGCCTCCTCTGCTGACAACACCCCCTATGCAGCAAGGTATGCACAACAACTTTGCACCCCACAGCTTTTATCGTGCCAGTACTCCCTCAGTTCCCCAAAGTTTCTACACCTCAGCCTCCAACTCCATGCAGCAACCACCTCGTCCCCCGTTTCGTCCTTCCAATCGGCCCATACTCTGCTACAGATGCGGAGAATATGGGCATTATCAGAGCAAGTGTCCTTTACCCGAGGGGTCCCCTCCTTGTCGTCATTGCCCTGATTCGAAGGATCACTACAGTAAGGATTGTCCCAAGCAAAGGGCATCCACGTCTTCAGGCTCGACTCAGAACCAGCCCGAATTAACCTTTCCGAAGATAAATTTGATTACTTTGAACACCGTGCCTCAACCTTCACCTGCTACTCATGTGGTTAAGCCTCTGCAAGTGGAGGAGCCTGCTGGTGTCCTTACTCGGGCACAAAGAGCAGCTCTTGGTCTCAGTCTACCCACAGGTCCACCTCGCCAGTCTCCACTTCCTCAATCTGGTCTACCTGACCCAAACGACAAGTCCTTCCCAATTGCTCAGAGCAAACCAACTTCCTTGTTATCTGACATTGATGGAGCCTTCTTAGAAGAAGTGGCTGACTTGGAACAGATTAAGGTCCCAAAAGGAGCCCAGTTCGAAGGCGCCAAGCCCACAGCAGAAGCCATCTTGAAAAATACTTTTCAGCAGGTGTCACTATACGACATGCTAAAGCTTGACGCAACACTTAGAAGTGACACCCTGTCAGTCATTCAATCTCTGTACTCGGGGGCTGGGCCTAGTGGCGGGCACCTCCCTGTACAGCCCTCAGAGTCTTACTTGATTTCCTATCCAACTGCTCCTCTCACAGATTATAAAAGTCCTCGTTTCACTGTATCTATTCTTGGACAGCAGCTATCCGGCGTCATCGTTGATGGTGGATCTGGAATCAATTTGATGCCCGAATTCACTATGAGGGCCTTAGGTCTACAGCCTACCCGACCTGCTCCTTTCACTGTTACATTGGCTGATCAAAGAACAGTCTACCCAGTGGGCATAGTCGACAAGGTGCCTCTGAAGGTACAAGATTTCACTTTTGACTTGGATGTTGTGGTAGTTCATCTTCCCCAGGTAGAGGGAGGTTATCCCTTGCTGATTGGTAGGCCATGGTTGCGACATACGAAAGCACTTCATGACTGGGGAAACGACGCCATGTGGATACATACCCCTGGGTCTCCAATGCAACAAATTCGTCTCGAAGGTGGCATGGATCCAATCGTTCAGCATAGCTCTTTGTCAGAAGAGTCCAACCCTGACTTGGAGCAGCTGGTTCCTCCTGATGGGTCCGATGAAGACTTACTGCAATAGTTAGAAGCTACATCTTCGATGCCATCCTATATAATCTCTCTTCAACCCTTGACAACAGATTCACCCTCTTCCCCTAATCCTACACTTGAAGCCAGTAATCCCAGTCAACCAAGTGCGCCAGAACCATGTGGACCAGTCTCTGATGACCATCCTTCAGAGGGTCCATTGATTGAAACCATCGGCCTGGGTGAGCCTATAACCCACCATAGAAGGGGGAAAAAGTCTCCCTTGCAAGAGTTGGCCAACATCCCACTTCCCTCCTTAACCTCCATTCCATCTGAATCTCCACCCATGCCGGAGCACTTTGAGGTATCTGAGGATTTACCATTCGCAGAGCTTACATCAGGATGGTTGCAGGAAGAGTATGCTGATTTCAACATTGATCAAACGCCAGCTCATAATGTCCAGAAGCTCACAGAGGCGGCACGGTCTTCTATCCCTGACGCAGCCCCGCCCACTATACTGCCTGACCCTGTCAGAGAGGTCAACCTAGGCGGCCCTGACAACCATCAGCCCATGTTGTTAGCCGCTTGGTTATGGGATCATCCCGCTATACTCGACCAGGTAATCTCTTTCATGCACTCTTTCAAGGATGTGTTTGCCTGGTCTTACCACGATTTGGAGGGAATTCCAGCAGAGCTAGGAGTCCACACAATTCCTCTCGTTGAGGGGGCTAAGCCAGTCAGAGGAAGGCCTTACAAACTGAATCCCAAATATACTGAAGCAGTCAAAATCGAGTTGGAGAAAATGCAAGAAGCAGGTATTATTGTACCAATAGAGCACTCAGAATGGTTGTCCCCTATGGTTATTGCCCCAAAGAAGCAGTCCAACAAAATCCGAGTTTGCGTCGACTACCGGGCTCTGAATAAGGTCACAATACCGAATGGGTTTCCAACCCCTTTCACTGAGAGAGTCCTTGAAGATGTCGCTGGCCATGTACTGTATAGTTTTATGGATGGGTTCAGTGGCTACAATCAGTTAGGAATACATCCTGACGACCAAGTCAAAACAGCTTTTGTAACTCCCTGGGGTATTTTCATCTATACTAGAATGTCTTTTGGGCTTAAAAATGCACCGCCTTCTTTCAATCGCATAGTATATCTCATCTTTTGTCCTCTGCTTACTGATCACCTTCGCATATTCATGGACGACTTTTCCACCTTCTCGAGTGCTCAATGTTCAACCCCAGTAGAAAATCTAAAGGAGCATCTTGCTCAGCTCTCTGCAGTCTTCCTCAGGTGCAGAGAGGCACGTTTGAAGCTCAATCCGAACAAGTGTCATTCTTTGGTCACCGAGGGCACATTGTTCGGCCATGTGGTGTCTGCTCAACGTTTAGCACCTGACCCAGAGAAGATAGTGTCCATCTTGAAGTTACCTCCTCCCATAAATCCCAAAGGTGTTCAGAGCTTTGCGGGTCACACCGGCTATCATCGCAGGTTTATACGTATGTATGCACAGGTGGCTCAACCATTGACGCGGCTCACCAGTGCTGCTGTTCCCTTCCAGTGGTCTACACCAGAGGATGAAGCATTTGCATACCTCAAAAAACGCCTCATTGAAGCGCCCATTCTAGTTGCCCCGGATTGGGCCCTACCTTTTCATGTGCATACTGATGCGAGTCTGCTGGCTGGCTGTGGGTGCTGTGCTGACTCAGCCTAGCAAACAGTTCAACTTGGATCGCCCTGTACATTATGCAAGTCGCCTACTCACCAAAGCAGAGCGCAACTATAGCACCACAGAGAGGGAAGGTTTGGCTATAGTATATGCTCTACACAAATTTCGGCACTATTTGCTAGGGGTCCACTTCACAATTATTACTGATCACCATGCCTTGCGCTATCTGCTTAATAAGCCACGGGTCCCAGGTCGAGTATGGCGATGGCTCCTCCTATTCCAAGAGTTTGATTTTGAAGTGGTACTCCGTCCTGGTAAGCAACATGTAATGGCTGACCACCTCTCTCGCATTCACACAGGTGAAGAAGCTACCGGAATTGCGGACGACTTTCCCGATAGCAGTCTTTTTAAGATAGATACAACACCGGAATGGAACGGCGAGGTTTTACATTTTCTATCTACTGGGCAGTACCCAGAGAATGCATCTCCACTGCAGAAGAGGAGATTGCTGTTGAAGTCCAGGCCTTTCACTTTGATTGGGGGCAAGCTCTATAAATCGGGACCAGATGGTGTGCTGAAGCGTTGTGTCTCGCCTCATGAGGTGGAGCATATTTTGGAGGATGCCCACACTGGTCCCACTGGTGGCCATTACCTTGGTCACATCACTGCCCAGAAGATTCTACAGAGTGGTCTGTGGTGGCCCTACATTTTTAAGGATGCAATAGCATATTCTAAGGTTTGTGATGTGTGCCAGCGATGTGGGCCGAAGCCGACTAAGCAATCCAACCGTCCTCTGCAGGTCTCGATGGCGTGGCTACCTTTTGAGAGATGGGGTTTGGACTTCGTGGGACCAATATATCCCCCCGCTCAACCAGGTAATCGCAAATATCTGCTAGTGGCTATAGACTATGCAACAAAGTGGGCAGAGGTACTAGCGACAATAGATTGCACTGGCAATACAGTGGCCAAATTTTTATACGAAAATATTTTATGCAGATTTGGTTGTCCCTTGGAGATCACCAGTGATAGGGACAGTCATTTTGTCAATGACATGATCTCAACTTTGCTGGAAAATTACAAGATTTTTCACCGCAAGTCGTGCTCTTATTACCCTAGAGCCAATGGGCAGGCGGAGAGCACCAACAAGGTTCTGATCGCCCTAGTACGGAAAGCATCTCATTTCCATCCAGCATCTTGGGCTCAAGCTGTGCACGGTACCCTTTGGGCATACCGCACATCTTTCAAAACAACAACAAATCACACGCCTTTTCAACTGGCTTACGGTTTGGAAGCCATAGCTCCTTTTGAGTTCAACTCCGGATCCCCTAGAGTGGGCAATCTGCGTGCAAGTTCGGGTATGGAATGTGCTTCTATATCCCGTCTCACCTTATTGGAGGAAAGCCGCCGCTTAGCTTCACATGCTCTGCAAGCGGAGCAACTTCGTCGCAAAGCGTGGCATGATCGCCACCTCAGTAAGCAGAAATTAACGCAGGGTTCTCTGTTGCTACTCTATCAGGCAAAATATTTGAAAAAAGCAAAGAAGCTGGTTCCTGCTTGGCAAGGGCCCTTCGTAGTGGAAGAGATTTTACCACAGGGAGCAGTCCAATTAGTCACTTTGGATGGCGTTCCTTTGCCACTGGTAAATGGCTCCAGAATCAAGTGCTATTACTCCTCTGAGTAAAGGGTCTGCAACTATTCCGCCATCTGTAGGTTCTATGTCCCATCGCTCTCCTCCCCACTAGCTTTCCACCAGAATGGATGTTCTGTTACTGTCTAGGTTTCTGCTGTCTGTAAGTTTCCGCCTTTCCTCTAAGATATCTTTTCTCCACTAAGTCCTGGTAATTGGGTATTATCGGGAACTTCTACAGTTCAGTCACTCCTCTAATTGTTTCTATTCTCAGTGTTATTTGCGGTTAAGTATTAAGGTCCTTCCAGTTAAGCTTTCAGTCAAGCTTCTCGTCGGAGTGGGTTTGTTCAGTTTGAAAAGTGGAATCTGCTTGGGGACTCTGCTTAGATGGCGATTTTTACAATGAACAAAGTATAATCAAGGATTTGATGAGACTCCCAATGCAATACTGTCTATGGGAAGAATATCAAAGACCTCTTGATTCCAATAGCAGCAAAAAACCTTTGGTGCCATTAAAATTTCAGTTTTGCTGCAGGAACCTTAATCTACTAATACTCTTCTTTATCTGGAGTCAAAATTGCTCTCTCCTTGTATATCCTTGGAGTCAAAATTGCCCTCTCTTTGTATTTGCTCAAAAATTATCCTCTCGTTGTATCTACTAACACTTTGTACCTTCTCTTTGCATCGGTTAACACTTTGTACCCGCTCACACTCCTAAGCCATTAACCGACCATAGTCTCCCAACCCCTCGTCCCTACCTACCCTCCCCTACCCCTCGCCCCTACCCTCTCCACACCCCCTCGCCCCTACCCTCACTTAAACCCCCTCGCCTCTACCTCCCTGCCCCTCGCCCCTACCCTCTCCCAGCACCCCCTCTCGCCCCTATCCTCCCCTCTCGCCCCTACCCTCTCCCACACCCCCTCTCGCCCCTACCCTATACTCTCGCCCCTATCCTCCCCTCGCCCCCTACCCTCTCCCACACCCCCTCTCGCCCCTACCCTATACTCTCGCCCCTATCCTCCCCTCTCGCCCCCTACCCTCTCCCACACCCCTTCTCGCCCCTACCCTCTCCCAGCACCCCTCTCGCCCCTACCCTCCCCCTCTCGCCCTACCCTCTCACAGCACCCCCCTCGCCCCTACCCTCCCCCTCTCGCCCCTAACCTCCCACTCTCGCCCCTACCCTCTCTGAGCACCCCTCTCGCCCTACCCTCCAAAGTTCACATTCGCCCCTACCCTCTACCCCTGCCCTACTTTGGTTCGCATTTACCCCTACCCTAAATTACTCTCCCCAAGCCTAAATAGTTTTGCAGCAAAACCAAAGCATCCGATTGAGTGCTTTTCCATCGCCCCAGCCTAAATCGTTTTGTAGAAGAAAATCCAACTTGGCCTGCATCTGACTGCTTTCCCATCACTTGGCTACTCAGCGGCTCTGTTTGTCATCCGACCTCACCATGGCACGGGGTAGCAAGCAACAGCAAGAAGGAAGTAGCAAGAAAAAGGTAGAGTTGAAGAGGAGGAAAGCTCTGGTTGAAGAATCAGAGAGCGAAGCAAATGAAGTATCTGCAAGCAGCAGCAGCCATGACATAGATGACTTTACCTCCAGTGACCCAAGTGATGAGAGCTACAAAGCAGACTCAGCAACATCTGATGATTCCGATGTAAATTCTGAGTCGGGTGCTTCCAGTGATCAAGAGGAACATTCAAAAGTGGCTCAGAAAAAAGAAAAGCAGCAAATCATCACTCATGAAATCAAGAGGCCTCCATCTTCAAAAAATCGCACAGCATTCTCATTACATTTTCATATGCAGCAACCTCGACCATCTCTCAGGGAGGTGCTTTCACCTGCTCAGCTACGGACTCTGGGCCTCACAGCATTGGCTGATGCAAATTTACCTGACACGGTTCCAGCAGAACTGATACATCAACTGTTGAAAAACTTTCCAAAGGTCCGGGCCACAAGCTAACAGCTACAAGGCTTGGCCATGCCATGGGTATGACCAACTTTCCAGCTGTGAAGTCTACTACTCGCACTTTCTCTTTGTTATCCAAGGATGCGACAATTCAAGCATGTCAAGAGCTATTGAGCTCGGATCACCCAAATTATGAGCGAAACAGACGGCTTCTCGCAATCTTCAGGTATTACTTTCTGGCTCGGGATGCCAAAGAAGACAAGGTAAACCAGATATTCTCTCTACATTCTCCCACTGCGACGGGCTATACTGTTTAATCCACACTATCCCATGTGGATTCCACCAAATTCTCTTCAGCTCTTTGCAGTCTAGGGCTAAAAGATTTCAGGCCCAAGTGCAGTCTGTGCAGTTAAGTTTTAGATGTTTTGCGGCACCTCTCTTGGCATGGATCATAAACATACCTATTAACATAAATGAAGTGGATGAGGAACAGGGAACCTCGAAAGGGAAAAGGAAAACCGTGAGCATGGAGGTTGACCCCACAGTCACCAAGAAAAAGAAGATAAAGGCGAAAGTGGTGAAGGATACAGTGAAGTCTCTACTCTCCTTGCCAGTTTCTGAGAGCCAGTAGAATAGGGTACATCTTCAGCGTCATACGTCTACTTCTACACCTGGTTCTGCTGTGCCGAAAGTGTCTACTGCCGCTCCTCAGGACACGATAGTCACTTCACCCATACAGGATCCTCTTCCTTCTCCTATCTTCACTCATACACCGGTCAACATATCATTCGCTCCACCTACAACAACAATCTCCCAGGCACCTACTACACCAACTGCACCTACTTCTAGCTCGCCGGCAGTGCCACATGTCCGCCCTCCAGCATCACATCCATCTAAGGGATCTTCAGGTAGGACCGACTCCACTTCTCTGTTTCAGCTTTCAGAGAAGTTACTTCAGGACTCCAGAGCTGCTATTGCCACCATCGAGCTAGGCGCGGAGCAGCTAGCTGCAACCCACCAGCATCACTCCACCACATACGCAGCTATGGAGGGATCTCTGCGAGTTGCCGAGAGTGCCATCGTAGGTCGAGATGCAACGATTTTTGCACTACAGCAGGCATTGAAGATAAAGTCGAGGATTATTGATGACCTAAAAGCAAGGGTGCAGGGATTTCAAGAAATGCTTATGTATGATAACAGGCCTACCCAGGCACCTGTGCGATATGGATGGACTCGGCCAGGGATACAGGTCCAGAATCCAGCAGGCTTTGCAGCACCAGCAGGTCCCTCTCAGCAATTCATGGGACACTACCAACAGCCCCAATTCCAGTACTTCACTCAGCAAGGGTCTCAGGTCCAGATGCCACACATGCAGAGCCAGAGTGTTCCTTGCTGTGACGGTGTTGCTCGCGCACACCGCCATGGTTGCGTTACTAGGCGTCCGGAGTTCACTTCAGGGCAGGTGCTCCCATCCGCTCTGCAGCAGATGGCTGCCACAACCACAGGAAACCAGGTTATGCAGAGCACAGTACATCAACAGCATAGTTACACAATCGATCTGATAGCTCCTCCCGATCCGGATACTTCTGGAGCAGCAGTGGCGATGACACTTTTCCTTGGGTGACAGGACTGTGCTCTTACCCCACCTTTCATTGTACATATAGTTACTTTTACAGTTTCATTCAGTTTTGGCTCACCGAGACGGTGACCAGTCTTGTGGCGGGCAACCTGTAGCAAGCTACAGTCTCACTTTCACAAGACACACTTACAGTTAGTACAGTTGGTCTGGTCTGTTCACACTGAACGGACACTTGGACAGTGACACGTGGCAGAGATACGGAGGGTGGCCTAGTGGACATGTGGCCAGGTCACACTTAGCTGGCTGACATTTATGGGCCGTTGGTGGCTCTTTATGATTGTATCTATGAGTAGTAGCCGTTGGGTCATTATCATTATCTTATCTTGTACGTAGTCGTCTAGAGAGAGTCTTACACAGAGCACATTAGCACCATCCCTGCACATCTGAGCCTGGACAACCCCATTGTACCTGTGAGTCCTAGGCGGGAGCTGTGAGTGCTGCCACGCCAGAGTCTGTACACGGTTCTTTGAGCTAGTCGAGTCCTCATGTCCTGGTCCACTGTTGTGTCTCTGTTGTTATCCATTGTTTCAGTGTTTCATTCTGTTTGAGAGAGTTTCCATTTGTTTGAGTGAGATTGTCTCGCACATTGCACTGAGGGGCACCCACACTGTAGAGAGCACGACATATTATCCGCGCTACAGCCCCACCCTCTGTGCTCTGATCGTGTCTCCTGTCTACAGGCTCTCCCATCTATATCCACTAATGTGAGGGATAGATTGCCCAGGGGCCTGATGTGTTTCAGAGTAGTAGACGACGCCTCTTCCTGTAAAACCATCCTCAAAAGCACCCACATCAAGGCGCATAGATCCATTACAATTCCAGGTGGCAACTTTGAGTGTGGTCCCATAGGTCTCGCACCGTCATGTGGAGCGCCGCTCTACAATCAGCACCCGACCATATCTGTAGAAGGCCGTCTTTCCCTTCTCCCTTGCCGCTTGAATCTCTAGCATTACCTCTCTCATATGCGCAAGCTGTGTGAGAGTGAGGTCATCTCCAAAGAATATGCCCGTTTTCTTTAGTGTAGGACGCCTCCTCAAGAAGCCCTTCTTTCCCACCATGGATGGGAAACGGATGATTAAAGCTCTCTCTTTTGAAGTCTCCCCATTTCCTTGTGCTGATTCTGATTTCTGCAGGTCTGAGTTTGTTGGTTCTTGCAGGGCTGAAATTCTGCAGGTGAAAAGATTCTGAAAAGAGAGAAATGAAATGTTATATTAACGTCTTCAAAAGACCAAAGTGACCTATGAGACCAGAAAGTTACAATGTGGTGGATCTGATACAAAGTCAGAGTAACAAGATGACAAAATGACAAAATAAAATAAAATACTGTACAATCCTAAACTGCTAGGTGTGAACTAAGCAGCTAAACAGCTAGCTGGGATAGCTAGATCACAGGAGATCAAGCATCGGTCGCTGGCGGATCTCATCAATCTCCTCCATGGTCAGTAGTATGACCAGGCGTCGTGCATGTCAAGCCAAAGTGATCCGAATCCTCTGATGCAGCCTCCATAGAGAGAGAGAGAGAGAGAGAGAGAGAGATAAATGAAAATGAAATGAAATGTTATATTAACGTCTTCAAAAGGCCAAAATGACCTATGAGACCAGAAAGTTACAATGCGGTGTATCTGATACAAAGTCAGATTAACAAAATAAATTAAACTAGGATAACAAAATATAAATACTGCGGGATCCTAAACTAAGCAGTACAATGTGAAGACAATATGGGAGGGGAGTAGAGATCCATCTTCATCTGCACTCTGGACGACGAAAGAGTATGGCTTGAATCCTTTGCCATAGCCTCCTTCGAAATTGTGTAGCTCCTCTCCTCCCTCGGGGTCGTCTAGATCTCCCTAGCTCCAATGCTCGGTCTATGAGAATGCCAGTAGTGCGGGTAGACCTCTCCACCGTCGCTGGTTGCTCCTCTGTCTGTTCTTCTCGGTGTACAGTATCTAGTGTAAAGAAATCTGTGATCCCTCTCTGGGGATGTCTCTCTTCAACTCTCCTCAGTAAGGTTTCTCTATGCTTGTGTAACTCAAGTAGATAAATCCCAAGACATCTTTGATCCTCATAACTCATGACCCTAGATAGAGGCCCAAAACCTTCTTTGAATAGATAGTGAAAACGACCTCGTATCTCATAGTACACTGTGCAATGACATATTTAATGTACTTCTGTCTCTAGCTCTAGATGGCATAAGCGGCACATTCTATTATCTGCTGGTGTCCCTCTGAATCTGCCAGTCTCAATCTCGAGCTGATGTGAGGACGTGCGTATCTGGCCAATGGCACAATGCAAACCATGCGAAAGAGAGAGAGAGAGAGAAAGAAAGAAAGAAAGAAAGATTTTTAACGTCTATGTCAGGCCGAAATCGGCCTATGAGACAAATCAAATGTACATGGTGTGTATGTCATCCGTCTATCGGAAAGACAAATGAAACAAAAACTGATACAAAACTGAACTGAGTGTAGGTAGTGGGGTATCTGAGGAGGGATGGAGCTCTATTTCTAGGGGTATCTGCATGTCTATATGCTCAAGGTAGTACAATCATGAGAATGCATCAAGCTATCTAGCTCCATCCTGTACTAATGGGGGGATGTAAGATGTGGTACATGGGCGGGTCTGGTGCCAAGGCTGCCCGGATGAAAGCTGTCGGGTGGGCCCTCATCCGGGCCACTCGCTCCTCAGTGGCACGGCGCTCCCGGGCTCGGATCTCCTCGATCTGTCGGTGGTGGGAGCTCGCGCCCCTGTAGCCTGTGACTCGTGGTTGTCGTCTAGCTCGGCTCACCTCCGCCTGTGGGAGTGTCACTCCCCTCTGAGTGTCTGGTGGGGGAGGGGCGGTAATCCTCTGAAAGAAGTCTGTGAGCTGCGACTGTCTCCCCTCTGTCTGTGTAGCTGTGTGTGGCTGTAGTAGTGTCCCCCGATGGCTCTGTATCTCTAGTAAGAACCGTCCGAGCTGTTTCTGATCTCAAGAGTCCATGATCTCTCGGAGAGTGGGCTGTCCTCTGAATAGGGCCTCATACCTGCCTCTGATCTCAGTGTATGCTCTGCATCTACATACAAAGTGCTCCTCACTCTCCACCTCCTCTGTGCAGGCTCTGCAGACGCGCTCCTCCCTGGGAACACCAGTATGTCTCCCGATCTCAATCTCTAACCTGTGTGAAGCCACTCTCAGCTGACCAATCGCCACCCGTGAGCTATGTGGCATATATGTGTCCATGTAGCGTGGTCTCTGTATGAACCCCCCGTACAATATGGTGAGAAACTGGTCTCTGTAATCTGACATCCTCGTCCCCAAGCCAGGTGACTCCCAGACTCTCCTAGTGTATAGCTGCCACAGATCCTGTCTCAGTACCAAGTTCCTCTCACTGCGAGAGAGGTGAACATATGGTGAGTGGGGGTCGTACTGGAATGGTGGTAGGCTCTCCATGTCAAGACCGTGTCCCTCAAACCATGCTCTGACCTGTGAGTACCATGCTCTCTCATGCCCACTCTCTGATAGCTGTATAGCTGCCTCAAATGCTCTACGAGTAAGTCTGTCAGGAGGTAGCTCTCTCATCCTCTGGATGAAGCAGACTGTCTGGAATAGTGCCTCTACCACCATGGGTGGTGTGGCGAGCTCGGCTCTAATAATGTCATGTGGCACTGTCTTCTTGCTGCGGAGCAAGCGTGAGATCATACATACCTGTGGCCTCTCAAGCTGTGTCCACTGGTCAACTGTCAATCCTGGTGCCCATACTGCCGCCGAGTACATCAAGGCTGGGGTGACTAAGGTGTCGAAAAGCCACCCCTTCGTGCGGGGTTCCTGAAAGTGTGCCTGGTGGCATCTCCGCTCTAGCATGGCCAAAGCTGCATATCCTCGGGTGAGCCTGTCAGCAGTAGCCTGCCTCATAGCGAAGGGTCCTGGTAGGCTGGTGAATGTGATGCCAAGGTAGACATAGGAGGTGACTACATCAACCTTTCCTCCTGCTGCTGTGAAGGTGGCAGCGCTTCTCACTGCACTGGATGTGTGAAAGATCATAACCTTGGTTTTGCCAAGGTTCACAGTCAACCCCCTGTGTGTGCTGAATTCGTCCAAGGCCTCAAGATGGCGTTGCAAGCCCTCGGGTGACTCTGAAATCAACACAATATCATCAGCATATAACATGATGTGGACCGGAGTACCTGCCAAGTCGCTCCCCTCTCCCCCTGCTCGCAGTATGTAGTCGGAGATCTCGTCGATGTAGAGCCCAAAGAGTGTCGGGGAGAGTGGGCATCCTTGCTTAACACCAATGGTGCTAGCAATGGTCTCTGAAAAACCGCCTAGGCAACGAACTCGACCCGTCACCTTCTCGTAGAGAGCATATATGGCCCAAATCATCTCTGTTGGTACCCCAATGCTGTGAAGGCGCTGGAAGAGTCTCTCGCGTGGGACTGTGTCAAAGGCCTTGCGGAAATCCACAAAGCAGCAGTAAAGCCTCTTCTTCCGCGCCTTTGCCCCATCAATGAGGCAGCGCAGAACGAAGATGTGATCAGTGGTGGAGAAAGCTCGTCTGAAACCTGCCTGGCCTGGAGCTCGTAAACCCTCGATCTCTGCGTAGCAGCTGAGCTGTGCCTCAAGTACTGCTCCATATAGCTTGGCCATCGTGTGGCCAATCATGATAGTCCTGTAGTTCCCTGGATCCAGGGTGTCGCCAGATTTGTGGATAGGCACTATGGTGTGCTGTGTCCACTCCTCTGGGAAGCCCTCCCCTATAGCCCGGTTGAAGACATGTGCAATCAACGGGGCTATAGTGGAGGCCGCATAAATGATGTGCTCACTCTGTAATCCAGTATGGTCAACTGATCGTCTGTGCTGCATGCGGCGTATGGCCCTCTCTACCATCTGTGCTGTAAAGAAGGAGGAGCACGTGGGGCGTGGCTCGTGTGGCTGTGGGATAGGAGGCTGTCCTGGCACCTCGTAAAGTCGCTCTGCATAATCATGCCATATCTGTGGATCCTCAATAGCTGTAGTCGGACGTGGCTCGCGCAGGGTGCGCCATGCTGTCGCGCTATCCATGCTCATGAATAGGCGGTATAGCTCAAGCTCCTGTGCCTCTTCGAATGCTCGCCGCTTTTGGCGTGTCAGCGTCTTCATATGCCGTCTGGCCTCTCTCTCTGTGATCTCTCCTAAGGCTCGCTGTGCGCGGAGGCGTCGGTATAGCTCTCTGCACTCATCATCATACCAGCGGTTCTGAGGCATAGTCCCGCGGGGGGGAGTGCGTCCTGTGTGAGTGGTGTGTGGAAAGGAGCTAATAGCTGAAGTGTGGAGAACGGAAGAGATATGTGATGTGAGAACTGAGAGTGGTGTGGATGGGTGGAGGAGGCATAGGCCATGCTCGACCTCGGCCGAGTAAAGAGAGGCTAGCTCATGTGTGAAATGGATGGTGGTGTGTGGAGTGTGTGCTGTGGAGCTGTGTGGGATGGTATCTCCGGTGATGGAGAAAGAGAGGTATGTGTGGTCGGCTCCGATGGGTATGGGTGGAATGGTGAAGGATGTGATAAGGTGTGTAGCCTCCCTGGGTCCCAGAATATAGTCGACTGTACTCCCCCCTCCCTCTGCAACTCCATGTGGCATACAAGTCAGGCCCCCTGAGGTGGGCCACTGGACCATCCCGTTATAAATAACGAGACGGTGCTGGGAGCCAAGTCGAAGTAGATGTCGTCCGTAGGCTGTGACTGGAGCTCTGTCTGCTGTATCTCTCATAGTAGCCTCCTCATCTAGAGTGTGTAGTGCCTCTGGGTCCTCGTGGTCATATGCCTCACACTGCTCACTGCGCGTACGAGCATTGAAGTCTCCCATAAGGAAGACTTCACCCAGTGTGGAGTACTCCATAATCTCCTCCGTGAGGCATGCGTACGGTGACTCCTGCTCAATAGGGGCGAATCTGGAGCCTGTGGGAGCAAAGTAGCAAAGGGCAATGTAGACGATCCTGTCTCGTGAGAGCTCGAGGCGAATCCACATGTAGCGGGCCTGTGGGTCCCGGGCAACAATCTGTAGTCTACTGTGAAGCCCCTATCTAAAGAGTATGGCCACTCCTCCTGAGCCACGAGTGGTGTGCTGGCGCATACACCCCCGATGTAGAGACTCCCACTGGAATCCATGTATCCGTGGTAGCCCTCTCTCTGGGCTCTCGTGTGTCTCTGTAAGTAGAATGATGTCTCGACCTCTCATCACCTCCTCAAGTCTCTCTGGGTGTGTCCATAGGTCTCCATTGCAATTCCAAACCGTGACATGAATCTCCTCGTGTGTCCCACAGGCCGCGAGTCCCTATGCGATGGTCTTGCCATCAATGATAACCCTACCATCTCGATATACTGCCTTCTTCCCTTCTTTGCGGGCTTGGTGGACTCTAGGCATGCACGCGCGACGGTGATCTTGTTGCATCTTTGTGAGGTCATCATCAAGATAAATCGGGGGGCCTTCTAGCCCTCTCAAGATGACCCTCTTTCGGAGGAAAGAAGTTCGAGACTCCTCGGAGGCGAATTGGAGGATGAGAGCTCTCTTCTTTGGATCTTTGCCGGCTCTCCAAACTTTGGAGAAAGGGATCTCTTCTTCCTTGTATCCCACTTCCTTGCATAAAGCTTTCCCATCGCTCTCGGGTGTAGACCCTTCTTCTTCTTTGATGCCGGTCACTCGCACATTGAGACGGCGAGCTTGTCGCATCTTCTCCTCCTCGATGGTTGTGTGTACGATGAGTACCTCATCTTTTTGGGCTTCCTCTCTTGCAACCTTCTTGATGTTCTTTTTGACCACTTCGACCCATCCTTCTTTGGTGGCCTCTAATTTGTCCTCAATGCTTGCGGTGAGGGCTTTGGTGATCTCCTCCTTGAGGGCTTCCTTAGCGTCCTCTTTAATCTCTCCTTCTTCGGGGGTGAGGGATGTGATGGAAGCATGAAGGAGATCGATTTGTGCCTTCATCTCTTCTTGCTCTTTCCTCCATCTCTCCCTCTCCTTCCCGTTCTCCCGTTCCCTTCTCTCCTTCTCCTCTTTGAGATTTTGGATTTCCGCTCTCATGTCCTCCTTCTCTTCGTTCCATAGCTTGATGAGGTATGGAGAGGCCCTTGGTATCTATGATCTCCCGATTGATTAGAGCCAAGGCCTCCGTACCTCACGCGATCATTCGAGCAGAGCTAGCTGCCCCCCCCATGGAGATTGAGGCGCTTACCAGATCAGTGTCCTTTGTGCACAGCCTATGGGATACTACTAGAGACAGATATGCTAGATTGGCCCTTGAGTCTTCCAGACAGTTAGCTCTACAGGGGGACACTTCATGCTGGTATGCACAGATGACTTCATGGTTTCAGACGCATGGCTTCACCATGGACAGGTTGCCCCCTTTCCAGTATTCTCTTCAGGCACCCTCGCTGTCTCTTACACGGGTGGAGATCACTAGACTCATTCGTCAGGACCTGATCCAGCTCGACACTAGGAGGACATGGATAGAGCCGCCTCAGGAGTTGAGCACAAAGATGGCTTTCTATAGAGAGCATCTTCTCCACCTCACAGGAGATGGGTTTGTGATTCGACCCAGCTACATGGACACACATATGTCTCATGGTTTGCGTTGTGCCATTGGTCAGATACGCACATCCTCACATCAGCTCGAGATTGAGACCGGTAGATTCAGAGGGATACCAGCAGACAGCAGGATATGCCGATTATGCCAGAGAGAGCCAGAGACAGAGTTGCACTACATATGTCATTGCACAGTGTTCTATGAGATACGGGGGCGTTTCCACTGCTTATTCAGAGAGGGTTTTGGTCCTCTATCTAGGGTCATGAGTTATGAGGATCAGAGATGTCTTGGACTATATCTACTTGAGTTACACAGGTATAGAGACACTTTACTGGGGAGAGCTAGAGAGAGGCAGTCCCAGAGACACATTACAGATTTCTTTTCACTAGATATGGGACAGCCAGAGGAGCAGCCACCACTGCAGAGCTCGTCCCACACTCATTCGACCACTACTGGCACTCTCATCGACCGAGCATTGGAGCTACAGAGATACAGACGACCGCGACTGAGGAGAGGAGCTACACAGCATCGACGGAGACTACAACAGAAGATTCGAGCCATACTCTCTCGACATCCAGAGTGCAGATGAGGATGGATCCTCACCATTTCTTCCATCTTTGTTTCTCACACTGTTACATCCAGTTTACCGGGTACCTATTGTATCAGCTGCTACACCCACGTAGTTTTAGATTGTAGTAGTAGTAGTAGTATTTTGTTCCACTTCTAGTTCTTTTGTACCCAGACATGGTATTAGATTCACTATTTTGTAACTGATTGGTCTCATAGGTCATTTTGGCCTTTTGAAGACGTTAATATAACATTTCATTTCATTTCTCCATCCGCCATTCTTTCATGTCCTTCTCCAATTGTGCAAGCCTCTTGTTCGTGAGCATGAACGTTGTCTTCATTGTCGATGCCGGCGTCTTGATGATGGGGGAAGACATGGCTGTCTTCGTAACTACCCTCTCTTCATATTGTGAAGAAGAGGGGAGAAGGGGAAGAGAGGGAGTACTTGTGTGTATGCGTGTATGTGTGTAGTGTGTGTGTGGGTATGTATCCGTGTGTGAGAGATTGGGGGCAGCGGGCCTGGTGCACTTGGTAATGCTGCCACAGTGAGGCAGCGGCAAGTGCTACAGCCTTGGCAGCGTGCAGTCGCAACAGGTCAGCTACAACGGGTTCAGCAGCAGCAGCAGCAGCAGTGGCGCGCGCAGGGGGTGAAACAGCAGCAGCAGTGGCGCGCACAGGGGGCAGCAGCAGTGGCGCGCGCAGAGAGAGAGAGAGAGAGAGAGAGAGAGAGAGAGAGAGAGAGAGAGAGAGAGAGCTTGCTTGCTTTGCGTGCTGAAAATCCCTTGCGTTGCCCCTTCATGCACGCGAGCCCGTTGGCTGCTTTGCGTTGTGCGTCACAGAGAGAGAGTGTGTGGGCTGTGTGAGAAACCCTAACATCAACGGTGAAAATGGCTTCTTTTTCAAGCATATGCAGTCCACTTCATTTCATCATCATCAGCTTGTCAACATGCATTTGAATAATGTATATTAATACAATTTGCAACTTGGTGTAAATCAGCAAATAAAAAGACAATCTTAACTTCATCACAAACATTATGCAGTTCCAAAAAAACACTAACCTGTTAACTGTTTCTTCATATATGCTTTCATTCTCCCATTCAAACATCAATGATGTGGAATTTCTCATCTCCAAGCTTTCAGCCTTGGAGTTCTTCCTCATTAGATGAGGAGAATCATGCATCCCTCCGCCCTTTGGAGTCTTCTCAAGCCCAATGTGCACCGGGTGATTGGAGTTCTTACTGCCACGTTTTTCATCATCTTCCTCAGACTCTGTGTCGCTCTCATGTTCATGAGGCCGCTTCAGTGAGGCTCTGTTACCCTCAACATCTTGCTGTCCATCTGTACCTCCTTTTTTATTCGAAAGGGGAATTTCGGACAGTTGATGAAGGTTAGCTTGTGTTTGAATCCATCTATTCAGAGTTGAAAACCTGGGAAGAGAAAATTTTAGTAAACAACATATCAACAAATGAAAGAAAAGACAGCAAACTTACAAGCTACAATACTTGTCATCCAAGTGAAATTAATGTGAGAATGTACTGTGCAAATGCAATACTTTCCGAGAAATGAGTCACACCATGAACAGAAAGACTTCAAACATTCCCCTTCAATTCAGTTTGCAAAAATATGTTCCAGCTTGCCAGCTATACATTTCAGTGTCAGTACAGCAGCTCCAGCAGCCTCTACTTCCTCATCCAAACCTACACTATCACTGATGCCTCCCTACAAGTGTAACATTGGACAAGGCTATTGACATCTGCAAAGCGAGACGGATCGGGTAACAACTTCTAAAGCTCCGAGATAGGTGATGGTAGACGGTTTGCACGTATCGTGTGTGATCTACTGGCAATTTACCTTTCGCCCTGTTAGCTAGAATGAGTGTGGATGCCACTGTGGGTTTGGGGCATGTGTATTTCGCGGGCTTCTCTCTGGTGAAATAGAAGTATTGTGATATATCCTTAGGGCATCAGCCACCTCGTCCTGCTCCAAATCGGTGAAGGATGCCAACTGCTTTAAAAAATATTTGTAGTGGCCAGGTTGCCCTGCCGCATGGTCTGACACTCCCTTGGCGATTCCAAGGTCTCAGCCACTATATCTTCGGACACATTTACCTCCACTGGGTGTTCTTGAGGTCTGAAATGGTGGCCATGCTGTCCTCGACGACGACCTGGCTTACAGCTTTCCCACCATATCCCAGATCATCTCCTGTCATCATCAGAGTAACCCATTACGGAGCCTACAGCTGTAGATTTCGTGAACTTCTTCTTTTCACTATAGCTAGGGATTTATTTAGGAATGTGATTCACTTTTTCTGGCATTTCAAGACTGGAGATGCCATTAGTTAAGCCTTGTTATGCTCTTATGGGCCATTCTGACCTTCCAGAGTAGTAGTTACTTAGCTTGAATTTTCATTGTTGCGTGAGAGATCTATAGTGAATGGCTTCAAGTCTTTGGGCACAACGTAACTTCTCTCCTTGTCTGGGGGTCTGTGCACTATGTAGGAGTTTGCATGCATCATCTCTGCACATGCGCATGATTCTCTTAACAATCCTCTTTTAAACCAATCATGTACCGTCCAGTCTACATCTCAGACCTAAAGCTTCACTCCATAGAGGCCAAAAAAAATCTGAGTATTGTTATTTGTATGACACTACTCATCTACTTATCATGATTTTTCATTCCTGAAGACACTGGAAACTCCAACAATGAATCACTGATGGACAAAAGTTAAGTTCGACTATATTGTACAATTAAAAAGCTTTCTATAGGTGAACATCCAAATTCAATGATGGCAAAACTTTCATTGTCCTTGCTTTGACAACCATTGGGACCTACTCTCTTCAACACCCCCCCCCCCCCCCCCCGCCCAACCCCAAAAAAAAAACTCACGCATGCACGTACACACACAGGACGCAGACCCTGCATGAGCTCCCCTAGACAGAGACTACTGTCTAGGACACTTTACAGGGGTAGACGCTAGTGGAGGCTAGTAAATTTATAGACCTTGGTGTACCACATAGGGACTTGATAGAGTGGATGCGAAAGAATTTTGAGGCACAGCATAGGGGCTTCTTAGTCCCATGGTTTCGATAAGCTGCTATAAAGTGGTTTTTATAACAGTTACTTGAGATCAAAATTGATATCTAGCACTGGACAACACGGTTTATCTACACTACCAGAGGTGGACAGAGCTTTTGGCAGATTTGTGTAGGCTTCATGCCAGCAATGGTTTCCACACCACTCTTGATGATTGATAGTATCTTCTTATGGATGTATCCTGTGGTTGTATGGGTGTTTGATCCCCATGATGTCATTGTATATTTTTTAGGGTTTTTCCCATATTTCATGTATAGAGCCTACGGCAGAATTGTGATGTAATGCAAAGGGTACAAGCCCCACTTTTCCACACACACTCTCAAAATAACAACAACAACAACAGCAAAGCTAAAATTACAACTGAAAAAGATTAAAGAACTGAGTTTTCCTTAAGAGGCCCTTGAAACACAGTACCTATCAGATTTATCCAAAGCAAACTCATAAAATGAACGATCTGTGTCTGTGCTAATAGATCCATTTCCAATTGGAGCTCCAATGGTCCCATCAAGGTTTCGGGTAGTCTTTTGAAACCTGCTCGTACCAAATACAGAGGCCAAAATGGCCCTAACAGGCGAAAGAGTGTTTAAATGTTTCACCACATCTAAATTTAATGGATAAAGTCCAGAATCATGTTCCACAAGGCTGTTGGAAGCTTTCTCATGCTGATTATCAGAATTGGTATCACGGAAAGGCAGTAGTGGAACACAGGCCCATCCTCTTGAAGATTTTGGGGGATAGATTGGAGGGACACAAGCAGATATGACCTCCTGAGCCAGATCTGCACCCATTATTTCAGCAACCTTACCAGCTGCATTGGCACTTCCCCTTTCAAAAACTAATCGGGTCAATAACTGCAAGAGAAGAAAGAGCAATCTGTAAACAAAACCGTACCAGAAAGCAACAATCCCCTCATCAAAGCTAAATAATATATGGTTTCAAATCTCACATCATTTGAACGCTCATAAACCAAAGTAAAAAAATTAAAATCATGAGTGGTGTCAACTCCATCCACGATATCTCCAATGGTTGCAATATAAAGAATGAAAGCTGAAAGGTAAGCCAAAGGCTTGGAAACAAGCGGCCCCAAGTATCTCTTTCCAGTGCCCTTCAGAGGAAAAAATGTTGTCTCCCCAACAAGATCTCCGCCTACTGCACCAGTTGTAGACCCTGTTGCTTGCTTATTTGTCCCACGCATACCATAACCCAACAAAAAACCAATATCAGGCACAGAATTAGATTTTTTATCAGAGTAGGGAGCTGGTGATTTTAGAAGGTTTTCTTCGGTTTCATCGTCCGCAAGGGCCTTGACGAGATTATGAAGTTTACCTGACAGAGACAATCAATATGAACCATTGAGGCCGATGACACATCCTTACTGACAATAATACAAGTTGAGACTGTTCCACCTTACCACTTAAGAACTGGCGCTTTCCGTTATGAGCATCTTCGATAGTTTGTTGTAGAATATTCAAAGCACGGTATCTGTGCCCATGTTTAACAGACTCTGAGATAACATTTACCATGTCCGTACCAGACAACAATGCTTGCAAAGTCTGATTTTTTTCTGAGCAAATCTGTGAAAAACTGTGCACCTTGGTAAAAATATTCTACAAATGCAAACGATGATGACAGATAAAAGTTTTCTGTAAGAACAAAGCTATAAACCTTTTCTACTAGTTCCTGCAAGCACTGTACGACCCGTTTGCCTACGGAAAGAATGCATGCCTCCTGAATCTGTTCAGCTTGAATTGACCCTTGCCGATACATATTTCCTGAAGTGATATCTGATAAGAGTGAGCGAGCCTGTGGAGCAAAATCATTTCAAAGGTCAAAGATAAGTAATGCAGTAGCAGATGCAACCAGCTAGAATGAGCTCTGTTTGCACGCACTACAAAATGAGTGCACCCAGAAATTGCAGTTCATGTCCCTTGAAGCTTCCCCCCAAAGTGCATTCTTTTTCCAAAAAGGAAGAATACAAGACCTTATGGAGAAGTTGTTTCGACATATCAACCGCTCTTGCAGAAGCAGCTGCAACATCAATACATAGAAGCACCTGCATTAAACAGCAATGAAAATAAACAAAACTCCTATTTGCTTTTGTCATCACCATTACACCGATCCTAAACTTACATTTGCCAGTGGCGCAAGAGGTGCACGTAAGGCAGCCAGTTTCAGAGCTTCCTCTGGACTTGAAGCTCCTTCTGCAACTCGAGAAACAGCATCATCTACCTGCATTTCAAAGACAGGTGCCCTTTTCAATTCAGTTAATTGAACAAATTTCAACTCTAAACCTCGTAAATTTTCAAGCCATTAGGAACATGCAGCTAAGGTGCTTGAAATAGGAAACATTTTGCTTCAGAAACAAACATACCGATGCTCTGGCCACAGCTCCATCAACCCACTCTGCAAGCTGCAACGCAGCTTCATCTTCAGGAGGTAAGGCAAATCTGTGAACAGCTTCTTCACCAAGATCATACTGAGCCTTTTGCACACACCTACAAGATCAGTCAGAAAATCTGATGAGGTTTGCACTGCTGGCTTCCCAAGCATAATCAAGAGTGCTACGATTGTAAGTTTTAGTGGACTTACTTCAAAACTCTAAGCTCTCCAAACTTGCTTAAAACACAGAGGCAAATTGATTCGCATGAGAATGAGACAGACACAACAGCACACAGATAAAACATCCGAGTAAGGAGGGGTTGAAAAGGATGTCTAGCTTTTGTTGCTTTGAGCCATCTCTTCAGTAGCAGAGGGTGATGTCAATTAGAAAGCACCCATATTATTATGATTGTGCACAAAGCCTAATCCTGGCAACCCATTGCAATCCCGAGTCCCAGGAAATAACACAGAGAGATCGAGAGAGCAGACTATGACCATATAACACTTCCACAGTGTATTTTTTTTTTCCCAAGAAAAATGATTGACAACTAAATGAGGATATGGGATGAGGAAATAACCACACTAGTAGGCGGTAATGCCATCTAGGCACCCCATTAACCATGGTGAAGAAGGGCCCCGGATGCCAAAGACGCAAGAAGGCCTTGTTGTGCTCCCGCATGCGGTCCCAGCTGCCCTGAACCCTCTCAAACTGTCAAGTGTTGGATCAGCTCCAGCCAAATGTCACGTACTGTCTCCGCCCGTGGGACGGGTCGAGCGTCGAAGATGCAGAAGCATCCGGCTCTCCAGATGAACCAGAGTGTCATCAGATGAGCTCCCAACAGCACTTTCTATCTCTGCTCCACTTTTGAGATACAAGTTGTGGCCGGATTAGAGTGTTGTCAGGTGCAGCGGAAGTGTTGGATTTCGCTCGGATCTAGTACCCCACACAAACAGAAGGGACACTTTACTTCACTTGAAAGAACTAAACTGAACTAAATGAAAGAGAGAGAGACAAGAGAGAGAGAGAGAGAGACGACACCCAATGTAGTGTCCCAGACTCTCAAGGGCCCCCTTGCTCTGTTGCCAAAGCAAGTACTTTTTTTATTCTTGCACAATGCTGATACAATGATCCTAACTGCTGAGATGCTGATGCTAATGGGTACTGATGTTGGGTATTGGTATTGATGGGTACTGAGAGGTACTGCGGCCATAGTTACCCGAAACGCGGAACGGGAACGGCGACGGGCCTCCTTGCGGAACGGGGGAACGGAAACGAATCCGGAACCGGAATGGGCGGAACGGGAGGCTTAAAAAAGACCCAAATAATGCTATTTTTAGTGTTATGTGTTTGAATACAAGTAATACTAGAGTCCTTTGACTCTAATACCCACAAAAAACACAATTCGAAGACGATTCAACCTTATTATGACTTGATTGGGATGTACCTTATTATGACTTGATTGGGATGTATGGCGCCGCGGCCATGGATGATGGTACATACACAACATTGAACAAACACAATAACACATGTAATTACAAATTAGAGCTCTCAAATAATTGCAAGAGTAGAAGTCAGAGAGAACACTTTTCGCTTAACTTTGGCTAACAAGGCCCGCCAAGGCGCTACAAAAAAACCAACGGTGACATATACCATAATGAGACTACGAAGGGGCCAAACCAATGACCAAAATACCAAAAGACTAAAGGTGACAAATACCATAAAGATGCTACAAAGAGGGCAAGCAGCCATACAACAAGGTAAGGATAATGGAAGTCCTAAAGTCGTAACTCTCAAGTCTCAAGACTCAAGACTCAAGAGCCACTAGCCTGAGAGGCCTCCCAAATCGTAGTAGCCGGCTGCACATCATGGACATTCTCCCATTCCTCATCATCGAGCTCTAGGCCCGGCTCGATCTAAGCCATGGACGAAGTACCTGGTGTCCGTGGCTCTGCATCTCCACCTGCCTGAGGAGCCTCTTGCTCCATCTCCCACTATGTAAAAGGATCTGTCTATTTGTCTGGACTCTGTACTCTTGCAAAGCATTTTCAAATTTGCGCTGACAAAGACAAGATCATTTGCCTTCTCCACTCCAAGCGGATTCCTCTTCTTGGAAGCAATGTGGCTAAAGGTACTCCACAATTGCTCCAAGCATGAGGTACTAACTGACTGGCTGAAAGCCATAGTCCTCCGACCATAGCACTGAACCTATCTTCCTACGATCAATCTAAGTATCTGGACTGCCAAATGACCCCCGCATCTCTCTGTACTATCTCACAGATCTCTGACAATGCGTCGCCCATCTCTGTCTAGAACCATGTTTAAGATCTCTCTAAATTGGTTCATGACTTCTCTATCTGTTCTTGCTCTGCACCTTGGAACTCTTGATCCACCATGTACGATGCCCCGTGTAAAGGAGAGGCATATGAATTTCACCTCGAGCTGCAAAGCGCATGGATCTCCTCATATCGCTCTGCTTTCGGCTCAAGCTATGCAAGCTGCTCGTCCATTGCCTCATAAACCTTGCCAATGCAAGGGTCCATGCCATCCAAAACTCGAAGCAAATGAACAACCGGTTTTACCTGTGCGTCTAAACTCTTGAGCTCCTTCCAGAACTCAAGATCCTCTGCCTTATCGTTGCACAAAATCCCTGCAACAACTGTCTTTGTATAGGGGGAGGTGGTGAACTCATCACTAATGAAGACCTGTCGGAATGCATTTTGACATTCAAACAGCCTGCGCACAAGAAGAAAGTTGAATGCGAAGCAGGTGTCTGAATACTTTAGCACTTTGCCGCCGAACCTCTTGAGGTACTCACTCCGAACCAAGTTATGATTGTTGATGAAAGTAACAATCTTCACTGCATCAGCAATGACTGGAGTGATCCAATCTAGCTTGTCGATGTCTTTTAGAAGGTTGTTCAAGCGGTGTGCCATGCAAAAGCACACTATCACATGCGGATAGTGGCCCTCTACAATAGTTGTTGTTGTCTGTTTGATGCCTCCCCATCTGTGACAAAGGCCACCACGTGTTGCTCACCGATCGTTTCTATGGCCGTTGTCCACTCTGCAGAGAGGACATCGGCGGACTTGCCACTCTCGATGGCATCATGATAGTGCACAAAGTACATCTCTTCACCGAGTATGCGACGAGGCAATGGATAGATCTCTGCCTTGTATCGCTCCACCCGTGGGCAATGAGGGAAACACCATGTTTTGCCCAAATCCGTTGAATATTGAGTGTTGCTTGCTCCACGATCGCCTTATCGCCTTCTCTCCATCGAGCAAAGTGGTTCGGAGAGCCTCTGAAGATGGGGGCACATAGCCAGTGCCATACTCTCCTATCCGTTGCACCATAACTTTTCAATACTCCGACCTATTTCGATCACACATAGAAGAGGTTAATATCAAAAAGGCGGAAACGACGATAATGGAAGAAATGAGAGAGAAGATTGATAAAACATACCTCGCCGCGACAAATGGAATATGGTCGTGATAGAAGAATTGGGCCATGGCGGCATCCACCTTTTCCTTCTTCTTTGGGTCCCAAGAGGTGGCAAGGGTCCTTTGGCGACAAATCGGACCCGATGAAGATCCACCGGCACCGACACCGGGTAGAGAAGAAGAAGGAAAAATGAGGGTCTTCGGATCAATACCTTTGCATGAGGGCTTGGATTTATGATTAAATTGCCGACCCTTTTCCTCAAGCTCCTTCCTCTTCTCGACGCTTACGTTGGTGCAAAATTTCACCTCATGTCTCGGCACTCGAAGAAAGTGTGCCCTCACTTTGTCATGCCCCCCTTTCCGCGTGTAAGAGAATAACTTGCATGCCCATGCACGAGAACCTCCCGCCGCCGACAAGGTGCCCTCCGAGGTCACTTCATCCCACCACGATGAATCCTTCGTCTTTTGAGTGTTGCTTGCATGAACGGAGGGGGTTGTACGAGAAGAAGAGGCCATGGATGATGGATTATCCGAGAGAGAGAGAGAGAGAGAGAGAGAGAGAGAGAGAGAAATGAAATGAAATGAAATGTTATATTAACGTCTTCAAAAGGCCAAAATGACCTATGAGACCAATCAGTTACAAAATAGTGAATCTAATACCATGTCTGGGTACAAAAGAACTAGAAGTGGAACAAAATACTACTACTACTACTACAATCTAAAACTACGTGGGTGTAGCAGTTGTACGAGAAGAAGAGGCCATGGATGATGGATTATCCGAGAGAGAGAGAGAGAGAGAGAGAGAGAGAGAGAGAGAGAGAGAGCTTGACCCTAAACCGACTTGAGGGTTTGAACTTTGAGAGAGAGAGCTTGAAAGTTGAGAGAGAGGGCTTGAAGCTTGAAAGTTGAGAGAGAGGCTTGCCCAATGCCGCTTGAGCCTCAACTCCTTTAAAGCTTGAGAATCGCGATAGAGAGCTTGAGAGACAGGCTTGACTTCTTGAGAAGTCGAGACCAAGGGGGAGAGAGCTTGAAGCCTTGAGAGCAAGAGAGAGCTTGAGAGCCTTGAGGCTTGAGAGCTTGAGTAGACCATAGCGGCGTAGAGGTTGAGAGCAAGGGAGAGAGCCTTGAGAAGTTGAGAGCAAGAGAGAGCTTGAGAGCTTTGTGAAGGAAAGGGATGAGGGGGTGGGACAATTTATAAGGCCTTGCTTTTTGACTTCTGCCCTTCTTTTCAACTTTTTGCCCGTTTCGGACCGTTGGCCGGATGTGACCGTTGGTTGCCCATTCTGGCCGTTCCCCCTCACGTTCCAGTGATGACCTGCCTGCCGGAACGGCAGTTCGTTCCAGGACGTTCCAAGCATCCTCAGCCAGCCAGAACGCCGTTCCAACGTTCTAGGCCCCTTCCTAGGCGTTCCCTGGTAACTCTGACTGCGGCGTGCTGAGGTATGGATGGGTACCGAGGGGTTCTAAGTCGACGACGACGACGACGAGATACTGAGGGGTTCTATGTTGACAACGATGATGACGACGACGAGTTACTGATGGGTCTATGTCTACGACAATGACGTCGACGACGAGGTTCTGATGGGTTCTGTGGATCCTTATGCTGAGCTAGGCAAGGTTCGAGCCAAGGCACAAGGGGTACTAGATGTTAGGGTACTGTGTCGAAGACGACGACGACGACGACGCTATGGCTGAATGTTGGAATCTGCTACCGATGTCGATGGCTAGGATCTACGACCATGACAAGGCTAGGGCTGAAGTCTACTAGCGCTTCAAAGCTGAAAACGCTGGCCGCCTTGGCTGGAAACGCTGGTTGTCTTGGGCTGAAAACGCTGGCCTTCCTGGGCTGAAGCGCTGAGGAAGGTCTGAGGAAGCAGGAGGAGGAGAAAGGCCAGTGTTTTCCCTCAGACCTTCCTCAACGCTTCAGCCCAACAATACCAGCGTTTTCAGCACAAGACAACTAGCGTTTTCAGCCAAGACAGCCAGCGTTTTCAACTTTGAAGCGCCAGGAGACTTCAGCCCTAGCCTCGTCATGGTCACAGATCCTAGCCATAGACATCGCTAGCAGATTCCGGCATTCAGCCATAGCATCGTCATCATCGTTATCATCGACACAGTACCCCAGCATCTAGTACCCCTTCTGCCTTGGCTTGGACCTTGCCTAGCTCAGCATAAGGATCCACATAACCCATCAGAACCTCGTCGTCGTCGTCATCATCGTCGACATAGACCCATCAGTACCTCGTCGTCGTCGCCATAGACCCATCAATAGCACGTCGTTGTCGTTGTCGTTGTCGTCATCATCGTCGCTGTAGACCGATCAAAACCTCGTCGTCGTCGTCGTCGTCGTCGACATAGACCCACCAATACCTCATCGTCATAGTGGTCGTCATCGACATAGAACCCCTCAGTACCTCGTCGTCATCGCGTCGTCATTGTCGACATAGAACTCGTCAATACCCATCAGTACCTCAGCACCCTGCAGTACCCATCAATACCAGTACCCAGCATCAGTAGCATCAGTACCCAGTAGCATCAGCATCTCAGCAGTTAGCATCATTGTATCAGCATTGTGCAAGAACAAAGAAAGTACTTGCTCTGGCAACAAAGCAAGGGGGCCCTTGAGGGTTTGGGACACGACATTTGGTATCGTCTCTTGTGTCTCTATTTCATTCAGTTCAGTTTAGTTCTTTCAAGTGACGTAAAGTGTCCCTTGTGTTTGTGCGGTACTAGATCCGAGCTAAATCCACTTCCCACGACCAAGCAAATAATAAGCTGAAAATTCACTTAATAATAAAGTGTCAGGTTAGAGGTGGTTCACATGCGGCAAAGCACCTACATGTTGAAAATGCGGTATTGTGCAAGAGAGGGTATGCAACTATGACCGGACTAGGCATGCATGTCCTGCTAGAGGCTCACAAAGTGCCACGCTACGTCCTAAGCTAGATACGATTGGTGCTGGACTGTAGCAAAAGCATGTCCACGTAACGCAGCACACATGACAAGTGTACGCTGGCCCTCTTGTATAAGAATCATTCTGCTAACTGAAGCCATCTAAAAATGAAGTGTTGGGGCCGTGAGGGTGGACCAGGCTGCAACATCCCAAGTGTACAGCTATCCTGCCAATGATCCGCTGCAGCAAAGCAATCCTCTCTCCGCGCTCTTGAGATGTGATGTCCAAGCCGTGCTCTGTAGTGAAAGAAAGAGGTCCCTGTGTGATCGCCTGGAGTAAAGGGATCTCGCCAGAACCACTCCTCCAGGTCACACTACATTCATACCAGAGGACGGCTCTCCCATAACCACCAATGTCCTATCTGCTGACGGGTCAGGATCTATCACACAAGTCCTCCCACTCATGCCCACAACTCGGATCCACTAAAAGCAACACTCTGCCACCTCTAGTGCCTCTGTAGTGACTCGGTGAAGGCAGCCCTCTCTCTAAACCTCAAAGAACATGCAGAAACTTGTGTCTATACAAGCCATGACTGCAATGAGGACCTCCAGACGAGTGAAAGCCCCCATCCAGTGAGGAGCCGCCGGCTGAAGAGGGGTGTGCCACTCTGTTGCTATAGCCTCTACAATATTTTGCCACATGCTATGCAACCCCCCTCCTGTCACGCGTTTGAAGACTCTAAAGCTCCTTAGGAAGCCCTCTAAATTGCAACCCATCCCCAAAATGCAGGTTGGGGCATTTGCCATGGGACCCAAGAGACATGAGGTCGGCCACCAACCATGTGGCCTCGCCGTGTGCTAACCACATGGTTCCATGTAAGTGGCTACCTCAAGCGCTCCTCAGTGCACATGAGGCTGGTGCTGCTTAAGGCCTCTCCGCAGCTCCTCCCAACATCGA
>NC_140932.1:125492530-125536253 GCF_014529385.1 Adiantum capillus-veneris
TTAGTATCCTTAGCTGTGTCCACTTGCATCATCTAGCATCTTCAAAAGGATAAATTTTTGAACTTAATAAGATACCGTCGGATAATCTTACCATGTTGTAGTACCTTGTCTTCATGTCGAAGGATAACTTTGGGTTGTAGCACCTTTTCTTGGTCTTCAACTTTGGGTGCGTCTTCAATAATTGGCTCACTTTGTGAATCTCCTCTGTACGGCTTAAGTAGGCTCACATAAAAAGCATTATGTATGAGCCAATGGTTCGGAAACATGAGTTGATAAGCCATCTCATTGATTCAAGATTTAGAAAGGACCATAGTATCTATTTGCTAGCTTAGCATAATCCTTTTGATGGCCCGTAGCATTTTTTCCCGTCGTTTGTCTCAATTGAGCCTTAAGAAACTTGAGTAAAACCCAATCATTTTTTTGAACATTAAGCCCTTTAGTGATTTTTAGCAACAACTTTTTTCCTTTGTTGAGAGATGGATATAGGCTCCTTAATCTTCCAAAAGGATTCTTGTAGGTCACGCCTATACTCATTGACAACGAAGATATTCCCATGTACTGTAAGTAGCAAGGGGCTTTTTGATCTTCCCTCAATGATTTTGAAAGGTGCTTTTCCCTTAGAAGTATGTACAATATTATTGTACCTATAATCTACAAGAGGTAAGTACTTTTCCATTGTGAGCATTGATCTACTTCGAAAAAATAAGTCTTTAGTAGATCGAGTATCATAAGATTGGCACCTCACTTTGGTCATCGGTTTGTGGGTGATGAGCTGAAGACAAATTCAATCTTTCTCCTAGATTTCAAAGAGACCTTTCAAAACATTACTTGTCATTCTAGGATCTCTATCTCAGATAATGGATGTTGGAAATCCATGGTGTTTGAAAATCCGTGATATGATGAGAGTTGCCATATGGTGTGCCTTAATAGTCTTTTCACAGGAATAAAGTGTGCTTGCTTGCTAAACTTGTGGACTATTATCCATATTCCTGTATTCCCATGGATAGAACTGGGTAATCCAAAGATGAAATCCATGGATATACTCTTTCATGGTGAGTTTGGGATAGGAAAAGGATGGAGTAATCCAGGTTGATTCCCTCTATCATACTTGGTCTTTCTACATACTACACATTTTGAAACATACTCTTGTATGTCCACTTCCATGGTAGTCCAGTAGAAGTACGTTTCTACTCCTTGGAGAGTAGGTTGAATACCTCTATGCACTACATAGGTAGGATCATGGGATTCATACATGAATTTCTCACGAAAGGAGTGGGTAGCACATAGCCTATTTCCATGGAGAAGATAATCATCCTTCAAGGTGAATGGCTCCTCTTTCTTCCCCAAAGAAAGTGATGACATTATGTCTCTATAGTCAAGGTTAGTAGCATACTCATCTATCATAGAAGATAGATCATTGTGAGTAGTTATAGACACCGCATTAATTTTTGGTCGTCATGAAAGTGCATTAGCCACTTGATTGTGCTTACAAGCAATATGAGAAATATGGAAATTGAATTGCGAAAGAAAATTTTCCCACCTCATTTTTTCATCGGAAAGCTTGGTTTGCGTCATGAAGTATTTGAGACTTTGGTGGTCGGTTTGTAGAATAAATGGAGTCCCCAATAAATAGTGCTTCCATGTGTCTAGGACATGTAGAACAGCTAAAAGATCTTTCTCATAAATGCTCAATACTTGTTCGTCTGTATTGAGCCTTTGACTCTCATATGCTATGGCATGCCCTTCTTGAAGCAAACTGCTCCAAGGCAATCACATTGGAACTCAAATGGCTTTGATAGATCCGGAAGCATGAGAAATGGTTGGGAGGTAAGCTTATAGTTGAGCTTGTGAAAATCATTGCTCCTTAGCAGTCCATAGATACTTAACGTTCTTCTTTGTGAAGTCATGTAATGGTCATGCTATTTGAGAGAACTTTGCTTCAGTAACCTCTAAGTTCAATGGATCCATCCGGATACCATCTTGAGAGATAATATGACCTAAGTATTGAATCTCTTGAAGGAAACATTCGATTTCTTTTGGTTGAGAAAAAGATTGATCTCCCTCCATGCTTGAAAAATTACTTGGGCATGTTGATTATGTTCCTCCAAAGACTTGGAGTAGATGATAATATCATCAAAGAACACTCCAGTGAATAGGGTCTAAAGATTTTCTCCATTAAACAATTGAACGTAGCTGGGTGCATTATTCAAGCCAAAAGGCATAACTAGATATTCATAAAGGCCAAATGTTGTGCGAAACATGGTCTTTAGGATATCTTCATCCACTATCCTTAATATTTGATGATAGCCACTTTTAAGGTCAATCCCACTAAAGTAGGTAGAGCCTTGTAGCTTATCAAACAAATCTTCTACCCGAGGCACGAGAAATCTATTTTTGATAGTGATATGGTTTAGTGAAAGACAGTCCACACACATATGGTATGTACCATCTTTCTTTTGCACTAAAAGGACTAGAAGAACAAAAGGAGAGGATCTAGGCCTCACCATCCCTTTGACAATCAATTCTTGTACTTGCCTCATGATCTTGGAATCCTTTTAGAAATTTAGACAAGTTTAACACTTCTTGATTCTTAGCATTTACATTTGATGAAACATTAGGACTTTTTAGGGACTCTTTGAAGAAAATCATGTACGCAAAAGCTGAGCTCTTCATTGATTCATAAAAAGAAGGAGGTTTTACAAGTGGCATAGTATGACCAGACTCACTAGCATCTATGTACATGTTCTTTCCCTTGTAGGTGAAGTAGATTCTCCTTTCAAGGAACTTCATGTTGGTAGCCATGCGGTTGAACGATGGTGCCCCTAGGATAGCATCCTCATGTTGGAGATGAGAGATAAAAATTTCTTCTTTGTCGACATAGCTTTAGACATGGAGCCTCAAATTCCCAATCAAGGGAGTAATGGAGGCTCGCTGTCCCTTGAAAGCCATGTAAGCCGTTACAGCATCTCCCATCTCGAAAGCTTGAATGTCCAACTTGGTGGTGAACTTTGTAGATATGAAGTTGTGAATAGATCTAGGGTCAAACAAGATGAAGGCATCAGGCTCTCTTAACCTTCCCCAAGCATAGGAGAGAGGTGCACCTTTGCAATGAGCATCCTCTTTTGGAGCTTTAATGGTGGAAGCTCTAGGAGTCTCATTGCAATGAATTTTCTTGGGGCAAGAATGATAGCCATGTCCTTACTCCCCATACTTAAAACACTTATGGCCCTTGCAAAAAGCTTCAAGACCTTCAGGAGAGAGTTTTTTTTTAACCTTGTAATATCCCTTCTCCTTGGACCGGTTGTTTTTGTTGTTGTTGTTGGAATTGCCTTGGGAAGAATTTTGAGCATTGGTTTTCCCCTTTGCATAATTTCTGTCTTTGGTTTTCATGGGCTTGACATTTTGTCTAGCCCCTTGTTGGAAATTAATATGCAACACAAACATGGTGTGGTGGATTACTTCGATGAGAGAACCAGGCCGTTGAGAGTTGACATAGTCATCCATCTCTTCATGTAATCCCACACAAAACTATTTCTTTTGCTCAACAAAGTCTATCTTTTGGAAGACAGTAGCCTTGAGATGTAAGTCCCAAAACTTTTCTACGTGTTTGTGGATAGACTCACGAGAGAGAAGCTTCAAAATTCACCATTTGGTGAGCACTTTGTCCTTTGCATCAATAGCAAGGAATTGCTTCATGATGGAAACTCATAGATTTTTCCATGTCTCTGGGGCTTCGTCATTGCCACAAAGGCTAGCCCACCATTGAGGAGCTGATTTTTGAAAGTGCATAGCTACATGGCGTGGCTTGGAGGACTCCGTGAATCCCTCATCACTAAAGGCCACATCAAATTGCTGGATGAAGGCCAATAATTTGTCGATGGCACCAAAGGTGCCATCATAGGTGAGAGAAAAGATACTCTGTACTCCCTCTTTGAATTTATTTAGCTTTTGCTGCCTTCACCATGTAGGGTATGATTTATGATTTCCTCCTGTCTTGTATTCTCTAGGAGAATAGCCATAGATTTTGTCCAAAGAGGGGGGAGGTGAAGAAGAAGGAGAAGAGGGTAACCTCTTTCTTGCCCTTTTCTTCCTTTGTTCCTCTCTTCCATTTCAGAGTGACGAGGGGAAGGACTATGGGTTGAATGTTTCCTCTTGGGAGGAGTTGGTAATCGTCTAGACCACCATCTTTGTGGAGCCACGTCTTCAGAGGAACTTAAACTTTCATTGCTTTCTTGCTCTTTGGATTCCTCCTCTCATATGGTTAATTATAGAGAGTAGTGGAGTGGGTCTAATATTGCAGCGTTGCCAAGCGCTAGCTCCTTTTGGACTTCTTATGTCTCAATAATGGAAAAGCCACAGGCAATTCTAAAGAGACTCTAGTATGAAGTCCAAAGCTCTTGAGGTGTGCACCATATCCAGATAGTGGACTCAACAAAACTGATAATAGATCCCAGTCCCACTTACCCTAATATAATTAGCAACATCAACCATTTATAGGCTTCTTAAGGACATCTCTTCTTAAGCAAGAAAAGAGAAATCAAATGCTCTGATACCAATGTAATGGAAATGGTCTATTCACTTTGAGAGTAGCGGAAACTAGAGAAATTACTTTTATGAAACTACTTTGAGAGCATAGAGGGTGAACTCGATTGAGGGTAACAACAAAAACATAGCATTTAGTTAACATGGCATGAACACTACTTTTGCAAGAGAGAGAGTTTAGAGAGCATGGCACCAGTTGAGGATCGGATATATGTGGAGCCGGTCCCCACTTCAATAGGCATTTGTAATAAAGTTTCTCCCATCAAGAGAGACTTGTTACAATACAATCTTTGTGTTCCTTGTGACCAAAGTGAAGCAATGAAGATGGAAATCTTCATGCATCACAAGCATAACACAAAATTATTAGAAATCTTTAACTATCCCAAGCGTCAGTCCCAAGACCTCAAACACCTTTGAAGGTGGAGAGAGTTAGCAGGGAATGAGTGTAGGAAAGAGGAAAAAGAAACATTTCATAGAAGAAAGAACTAGTTCCTCACTTATCATCACTCTTCTTACTAGCATACATAATAGCATAGTAATGAAGATGGATAAGATGGAAAGATTAAGCATTGAATCATAGCTCTTAATTGGATGTACACTCCATAGCCAAGAGTGTTGGTGAAGGCTCTCAACTTGTCTACTAGCTTGGAGAAGGAGATGGTTCTCTTGTACTTTGTACTTCACCCAATGAGAGTGTGGGTAAGTGTGTGTGTGTGAGATCCCCAAACCGTAAATACCAAGATCGGGATGGGATCCTTGACAGGTCTCTAGGTCTGATAAAAATCAGAGTCTCTAAACAAGAAAAATCCAAGGAATAGACCTTTACCATTGACAATGGCTTGGGTCTATAGCCTTAGAAGAAGACCTAGTCGTGTCTCGTAGTGGAAACGGAACAATGTATTAAAAGTCCAAAAAGCTATTTCGGCCCTATAACTTCACAAGTTGGGCTAAGGTGTCCTCAACCAACGCTTTTTTTACCCTAAGATATGTGAGGGCACAGCCGCTGGTTGACTCCTCTTCCAAGTGAAGATGTTTTCCAAACGTTTTTAGTGCGCGGGAATGGATATTTACCCGACTAATCAGGTCCACCCGTTCATGATTGACAACCTTAGTCAATCCCCACTTTTACCACCCCGCACTCACACATGATTCATTTGTTATTTAATTACTATCACATTGTTTTAACATTTAAAATAATGTTTCTTTTAACTTTTTGTCACAGTAACTCCTTTAATCAAGTATTAAAGACAACATTGTAAAGCATTCTTTTAACAAACAGACATCTTTGAACTTAAGATAGGGTACTCTCAATCAAAACATTGTCCATAATAACCATGACCAGTACTCTTCTTGTCTCAAGACCACCTAAGGGTAAAAAAACAATGGTACCCATTCCTTATTCATAATCCGGAGTGGATAAACCCCCACCCAAGGTTCTGGGTGGCCATACACCAAACCAGTTGCCCATACAACCGGGCGGCTCTCCTAGGATAAAAAACGGTATCCAAACTTATGTAGAAACATCAAGACATGACACGGAGTAGAAACTCATCGTTCATGGGGGTAACCGACTTATCCATGGCTAGAAAGCCAATCACTATCATCAATTTATACTAAGAAGTCGGCGGTGTCTTGAGACAAGGTATCTTAAGGATGATCAATCAAATCTTTCCTAATTCAACCAGTTTTAACCCAAATAATTTTTTCCTACATTATAAACAAATGCACGTTGGAATTTACCTTCCGTTTTTGGTCAATTGTTCCTTTTCTGATTCTCTCACTCCTTACGTACGCAATGCTAACTTATAAAAGAACTTAAACTATTTAAAGACTTAATTTAATAATGGAAAACCCACCTGGGACTGATAGGCCCGTCTGCTGCTGTTGCGCTGGCGCCTAAAGACTCTCCTTTGTAGGCCTACTGCTAGGCCCAGCTTCATCGTTGTGTGACGCTCTAGTTCTTTTTAGAGTTGTGCCCTCATCATCAGATGTAGGATTGTCTCGGGTCTTTTTAGGTGCCATAACTTCTTATTCCTTATAAAAGGATGTCTAATCATTAGGTAAATTATCCAAAAGCTAGACTTAATCTTTGTATCCAATTTTACCCAAATCTAGGTTAAATTTATAGTCTTAATTGGTAAACTCTTGACCTAGAAATTTCTTATTTTCCTAAACAAGGCATGATAACTTTTTCCACAGCTTCCCTAAGGGTTTTCTAGGCTATCCTATTTTTCTTATAATTTTCTATATCTTTTACTAATTTCCCCATCGAATCTTAAGCTTGGAATTTGCTTATTTTGAGCTTAATATTTATTCTATTTATTTTATCTCAAAGATTTAATTTCCTCAACTTTATATCACAAGTTTACACTTACTATAATTTTCCTAAAAACTTCTGACCGCAAAGCCTATTTATTTTAATTGATTTTTGGCCAAAAATAGGAGTTTTAGTCAATTATAATTTTCTAAACTTACTAATAAAATATGGTATAATTATCACAAGTAGATAAGGATTTTTTTGACCTCTAGTAATTATCTTATTGTTTTCTAACTTAAATATATAATTTCCATCTTCAATTTTCAGCTAAAATTAGTATAATTTGACTTAAATAAATATCTATAATTTTTTTCTAACCTTGACATAATTATCACCACGTTTTTATTATGGAATCGAACTCTAAAGAATACAATGTAGTTATATAACATGATTTACTAATTCCCCCCTTTAGATTTTAGCCAGTATTAATTTTGGACTTAGATAAATATCTATACTAAGTTTTTAACTTTGACATAATTATCACGGCCTTTTCATCATATAATCTATCTTTGATAAATAGCATGTACTCATATAGCATGATTTACTAATTTCCCCCTTTACTTTACCCTCAAAAATAGTGTTTTTCTACTAAGATAATTAGCTAAAATATTTATTTGTGGTTAAAATAATTATCACAGGGTTTTTAAAATGTGATTTACCTCTGATAATTATCTCAAAGGGTTTTAATTTAATTTACTATTTTCCCTAATTAATTGTTTCTTAAAAATAGTGTTTTTCTAATGAGATATTTAGTTAAACTAGTTATCTGAGATTAAGATAACTATCAAGGATTCCCTATGATGTGATTTTCTTTTGGTAATTATCTGAAAGCATTTAGGATCAGTTTGCTATTTTTCCTCTTTTAATTTCCCCTTAAAAAAGTGTAATTCTGCTAAAATAATTAGTTAAACTAATTATCTGAGGTTAAGATAATTATCACGGGTTTCATAAGATGTGATTTACCTTCGATAATTATCTCAAAGAATTTTTGATCAATTTGTTATTTTTCTCCCTTTTAATTTTCTCTAAAACCAGTGTATTTATGCTACAATAATTAATGAAACTAATTAAATAAGGTTAAGATAATTACAACTAGTTTTATAAGATGTAATTTACATCTGATAATTATCTCAAAGTATTTTGAATCAATTTGCTATTTTGTCCCTTTTAATTTCTCCTAAAAGTAGTATAAATATGCGAAGATAATTAGTTAAACTAACTATCTAAGGTTAAGATAATTATCATGGGTTTCATAAGATGTGAGTTACCTTTGATAACTATCTCAAAGCATTTTAGATCAATTTGCTATTTTTACACTTTTAATTTCCCTAAAAAATAGTGTAATTCTACTAAGATAATTAGATAAGAGAATTATCTGAGGTTAACACTAGGTTGGTAACACTTTTATGTCCTGTTAAGTGACCATTTTCCTTGAATTATGTCAAGAGTTTCAAAATGGATTTTGAGGTGCTATCTATCTAGAAAGTTGTCTCATGAGCTGAAAAAAACTCGACATTTTTTTGGAATATCAATTCCATCTTTAACACTAGGTTGGTAATGGGACACTTTTATGTCCTGGGACACTTTTATGTCCTGTTAAGTGACCATTTTCCTTCAATTATGTCAAGAGTTTCAAAATGAATTTTGAGGTGCTATCTGTCTAGAAATTTGTCTCATTTCCTAAAAAAAACTCAATATTTTTTTGGAATATCAATTCCATCTTTAACCTTGTCCTTGCACAACATTTCACAACCTAAACTGTGTGAAAAAACGGGTCTTGTTTTTGGCTTTTTTCAACTTTTTGCAACTATACCACTCTAGCATTCATGAGAACTATCTTTAGTAGTCCTCAACATGTCTTGATGCTTCTAGAGAGAAATAAATGTTAAAGTTGTAAGTTATGATCAAATTACAAAAATTGTCAAATCCTGTTTTTTAGCCAATTTTAGCTCTTCTATGATTTTTTTGGTGGCTTTCATGATATCCAAATGCAGTTTTGATTTTCTATGTCGCATATTGTAACATAAAGCTAATATTCCTTGAGTTTTGGGGCACCTAATACCCTCTTTTGCATAGTAGACAACGATGGTTGATTTTTTCAATTATAGAAGAAAACGAAACATTCTAGTATATCAAGTATAGCTTTTTCAATATTGTTAATTTCTTGTGACAACTACATGCATTTTGTAGGTAGTAACCATATCTAGTCATAAGGATCAAATTTGGCTAGATATTGAATAGTTTCTATGGGATTCTACAACTCATAATGTTGAACCCAGTTTTTTCATGTTTGCTGTATTTAACACTTCATCTTTGTCCCCAATATTCCCCTTGGTTAGAGATGTATTATTCTTTTGACATGCTCCATGGCTCCTTATGAACCTAAAGGACGATAGGGAACTAAGAAAACATGCATATATTATTTGTATTGAGCATGGCTATAGAAACTTTGATGATAGGTTTGCAGAATGGTAAAAATTCAACTTTTTTGTACCTATTTCTTTTGGCAAAACAAAAAATAGTGAGTGAGAAGCAATCATATGTTCTGATTACCAACCCATTGAAGTTAACTAGGGAATTTATCTGAAGTCCTACAAAAATCCCTAATCTTATTTTTATGCAACAAAACGTAAGAAATGACTGTTTTAATGAAAATGTACTGGTCCATAAACTTTGGAGGCTTGGTGTGACCAAAAGATGATAAATTTTACAAGTTTCTTATTTTTTCCATGTGTCGTAGGCCTTGAACTATAACCTCATGAAAGGATTTTACAAAATGAGTGGATCTACTATGGTTTTGGAGGTTTTTTTCAAAACCCTGAAAGGACACTTTTATGTCCTGTTAGGTTACCAACCTAGTGTTAACCTTGTCCTTGCACAACATTTCACAACCTAAACTGTGTGAAAAAACGGGTCCTGTTTTTGGCTTTTTTCAACTTTTTGTAACTATACCACTCTAGAATTCATGTTTGCGAGCTCTATAATGCTAGATAACTATCTTTAGTAGTCCTCAACATGTCTTGATGCTTCTAGGGAGAAATAATGATAAAGTTGTAAGTTATGACCAAATTACAAAAATTGTCAAATCCTGTTTTTTAGCCAAGTTTAGCTCTTCTATGTTTTTTCTGGTGGCTTTCATGATATCCAAATGCAGTTTTGATTTTCTATGTCGCATATTGTAACATAAAGCTAATATTCCTTGAGTTTTGGGGCACCTAATACCCTATTTCGCATAGTAGACAACGATGGTTGATTTTTTCAATTATAGAAGAAAACGAAACATTCTAGTATATCAAGTATAGATTTTTCAATATTGTTAGTTTCTTGTGACAACTACAAAGGATTTACAAAATGAGTGGATCTAGTATGGTTTTGGAGGTTTTTTCAAAACCCTGAAAGGACACTTTTATGTCCTGTTAGGTTACCAACCTAGTGTTAAGATAATTATCAGGGGTTACCTAAGATGTGATTTACCTCTGATAAATATCTTAAAGAATTTTGGATTAGTTTGATCATTTTCCCCTTTAATTTTTTTTGAAAAACAATGTAATTCTGCTTAAATAATTATGAAAGATACTCAAAAATTACAAGATAATTTTCCTAGCATAATGACAGTCTTAACATAAACTTAATTAGTATAATTATCATTAATTTTTAGTTAAAATGAGTAATTTTAGTCCTAATATGATATAATAATTAATTAGCGTAGTATCCCTAAGCCTAATCACAATAATCTTCAGAGAGTTTTGAATTAAGAGAGGATTTTTGAGTATACATAGGTTTAATCTTCAATTAATTAAGAAATTTGTAAATAGGTTAACCTAGCTTTGCTAATTAAGAAAGGTTAGTGCTAATTATCGTTGATTAACCAACTAGAGCTTTTATCTCTAGTGATTTCTGCGTAGAGGTCTCTCTAGATGAGAGAGAATCTACCAAGGCTCTGAGTCTATCTGAAATTGTGAAGCAAGGGTCATATTTATAGGTTTCTGGGCACTCACAAGTTGGAAAATGGCAGTAACTTGCATCCCAAGCAGCCCTACAGCTCCAAAAACGCCCCCTGCTACTAAATCTAGTCTGGGAAAGTTCATCATTACCCCACACAACCCCCAGATACACAAAATCGATTTTCTGCTAGTTTGTTGACTTTTAATGATATATTTTAAAAATATCTGCAATTTCTAGAACCTTAGGATAAAAAAGTCTTTATTAATAATAATTATTGAAACCATCCAATTTTACTTAACTAATTAAATTCCTAGTGTAACCTTTCAGAGCCCGTAACTTTTCCAGATTTTATCGGAATGATTCTGAAAAATTCTAACCCTAGTAAAGCTCTGGTTATGGTCCCAAAAATACCAATATTTTCCATAGTTGGATCATTCTACAGTGTTTTCTCAACAGCCAAGTTAATTTGATCCGCTTTGTACAATTTCTAAGGTTTCAAAAACTGAAAACCTTACAATGTGGGACAGTATACCCCTCAAGCAACCCCCTAGCATGCTTTGGTTGACCCCCCTTGTAGCTCATTGGACCCCTCCAGGCCTAGCCACTCACAAGCAAGAGGTAAATGAAGCAAGCATGCTAGTCTTAGGACAAGTGTCCCCCTTTCCCCTTCGAGAGAAAGGACTTGATAAATGCAAAAACAATTAACTAAATTACCTAATTTATCATTGGACCCCTTGGGAGGCCAACCAATAGGCTTTAGACACACCATGAGGGCAACATGAGGAGGAACTTGACAAGTGTCCCTTTTTCTTTCTTTGTACGAAGCAAGCCTGATGTGAGTGTGTGTGTGTTCTCTCTCATCCCCCCTCTTATAGGGCTTACCCCCTCCTTGTAGGGATTGATGTTGAGTTTTCCACACCTCCTTACCCTCAACCACCTTAGTCAGCAAGAATGACAAAGCGCCTCAAGCTTGGGTGGTGTTCCCACAAGCATCTCAAGCTCCCTAGTTGGAAGGCACCTCAAGCACCTTATTCAGCAAACAAGCACGACAAGCACCTTAGTCAGCAAGCATGAAAATCACCTCAAGCACCTTAAGCTTTGGGGTTGGGTTCCCACCTCTAGCTAAGCCCTAGATTACCTAAGATCAAAGGACTTTTACACACTGACCTTTGGAGGTATTTAGTGAAGCTAGCCCTCAGGTCTTTAAGCTCCATTAGATAACTTACTCTTTGACATATCATCTCTCATTTGGGCCGCTTTACCATTGGCTTCGTGTTGAGATAGACCTGAAAGCACATACCTATATTCTAACCCTTGTTCCCTTTTATTCTCCCTCATTAAATGATCAGTTTAATATGAGAAAATCATTTGGGTTGGTTTGCTATTAGTTTTTATGACATTTGGAATGCAAAATGATTAAAGAATCAACTCCTGAAGTTTGAATCCAGCTTATTGCCAACTCACAAAAAGACAACGTGGATCACAAAAGACAACGTGGATCCCAAAGAAGTCTCTTCAAACATAGACAAAGCAAGGACAAGTATGGGTTCCCAACAAAGCATCATAGGTGAAACAACCATTGATCACAAAGAAGTGGGTCCCAAAGGAAAGCAATGACACTACTATCACCGCTGCGTAGCTTCAGTTCTTTCGACTCCTACTACAATGACAATACAGTTAAAAGATATCAAGTCGCTCACTCCACCACTGCATGATTCATAATGCTTATGACTCCTCCGCAGATACATAAATTTTTTCTCTTTAGAAACAATCTAACTCTGTATAGTCTACAAGGACTTCAAGAGCTTGAGAAGCTAAAAAACCACGAGAAGGTAAAGATGCAACAAAAAGGAGCTGACAAAAATGTAGATATGGAAGAGAAGAGTCATTCATTCAACTGTCAACAATAGCAATGAGCATGCCAGTCTATCCACAAGTCAGCATGATCAACATCTCACCCCACCACAACTATATAGCCTAGACAAAGGGAGGGGAGATAAACGTCAAGCACGCAAATAGTTCACACACACACAAGAGAAGAAGAAGAAGAGAGAGAAAAGAAAGAAAAAAGAAAAGTAGGAAGCAGAAAGCAGACACATATACACAAGGCTAGAATGATGAATCCAAAGATAAAGAGAACGCAGTGGAAAATCTTGGAAGAAAAGAAATAGAGATCAACATATGGTGATCACTATGACAAAAATCAAGATATGATCAAAGCACATTAGTTGGAGTACCGGACTCCAAAAGTTGGAATAGCAGACTTGCATGGTATGGACTCTGGACACCTCACAAAGAATTCTTTGGTTTGTCTCCATCTTGCAAGATCTCGAAGAATCAAAGATTAGAGTATAATAAGTATAGTTTTTGCTATATCATGTGAGCTTTAGATAGATAAGAATAAGAATGGTAGTAGTATATTGGGAATTCTCAAGAAGAGAATGGTGTGGGGTATAAAGACCAATGTGATCGCCCAGGTAAGTGGGCGGGCCGCCAGGTATGTACACATATTCTTTTGTAAAAACCTAATAAGAACTCACTATGCTCTACACAATACAGTAGAGCGAGTTCACCATATCGTCGTGCTCTTCTTCTCGCACTCTCTCTCGCGTCACACTTCCGCTCGTACTCCTTCAACTGGTATCAGAGCTCAGATCGAGGCTCGGGACAACATTTGCAGGTAGCCAGAGTCACTTGCTCAGATTGGAGTGAGATTCGACAGGCGAAAACATGGCCCCAATTCCTGTGGGACAGCCCGAAGGACTTGGTGTTCTCAGAATTTCATTCTGAGGTCATCTCGGTCACCGTTCGGCTTCGACAAAGTTCTGCGCAGGCCAATTTTCGACTACGTGGTCTTGGCGGGTGCATACCTGACTTTGCAAATTTAGTATTTCGGCCTACGATTGCAGGTGCTGCGGATATTGGCACTCCCAGAGTGTTGATTTGTGGCTGTCTATACATCGAAGGACGGCTCACAGTTCTTGGAGGCGTGTCACATACGACACGCACGCATCTACACACAGATTGTAGGCGACATCCACTAGTTCATCAGGTAGCTTGTGTTTGCTGCTTGATATTCCAGATTTCATCCTGACATTGCAGGTACTTCCACATGGGATGTATTGTCAGAGATGATGTATGTCTGTTGAGGGTTTGCTGGCTATGAGTCACGCAGCAAACAACCGCCGCAACGGTTACAGCATACAGTGAGAAATTTGTGGATGTATGACTTTGTGGAAAGTCTATGTATTGTCAGATTCACTGCAGCCTTTGTTGAGGGTCGAGTGAGGTTTTATTGAGCTCGGGGATTCTCGAATGTTGAGATCCTTTCGGTGATACAGGTCTTGGAGCGATCCCTCGAGCACCCTTAGATAGGCAACTAGGATGTATTGACTGTGAGTTAGACAGTTGGGATTGCATCTTTGCTTTACTGCCGTTGAGGCATTGTTGCAGTCTATGCTTACAAGGCAGTGAGAGACAGTACAGGAGCAGGACAGGTTTACCCACAGCTTACAGTGTTAGAGAGACAGTGGTTTTTTGAGCTGTTTTTTGGTCTGTTTTTTGAGTACACCAGAGCCATTTTACAAAGGAGACTCTGCCGAAATTTATGCAGAATCTGAAGCTTTCTTGGTTCATTTGACAGGGTGATATTGGTTCAGAGGTCAGTTTACAGGGGAAACTCTGCTGAATTTTTTCCAAGAAAGTAAACTAATATGAAGCGTAGCTATGGTTGGATCACACGACACTGCTCTTTACAATATCAAGAAGCTGGATGGAACCAAATTCCCATTGTGGAAGAAGCAGATTTGTCACGTGTTGGTACAAAAGAAGCAAATAAAACCTATAAAGCTCAAGGGGATAAAACCAGAAGATATGGACGAAGATGAATGGAGCGAAATGGATGAATTGACACTTTCTACCATTATGCTGACTTTGGCAAAAAGCATTTACTTCAATGTAGCAGACGAGATGTAGGCTTATCAAGCATGGTTAAAGCTGAGTGATCTTTATGAGAAGCATAGTGCAGCTTCACAGGTATACTGGCTTAAGAAGCTTGTTGACTTAAAGATGAAAGAAGGGACATCTATGTCCAATCATCTGAATGAATTCAACACAATCTACAGTCAATTGTCATCTCAAGGTGTCAAGTTTGATGAACCTGTTAGAGCTATGTTCTTGTTGATCACATTGCCGGAAAGTTGGGACACTTTTCGCACATCTTTGAGTAATTTTGCACCTCCAGATGGTTTGAACATAACAGGTGTAGAAGGAAGTCTTCTTCTTGAAGAAACCAATAGAAAGACAATGGACAAAGGCAAAGGAACAGCCTTAGTTGTTAGGGGAAGGACCAAAGAAAAGTACAAAGGTGGAAAGAGGAATCAGTCTCATAGCAAGTCCCGCAGTGCTAAAGGCAAGAGTGACATAGAATGCTACCATTGTGGCAAGAAGGGTCACATGAAAAGAGACTGCAGAGAATGGAAAGCAAAAAAAGGCAAAGAGAAAGCTGAAGACCATGGTGAGAAGAACAAGTCCTCAGTGAAGATTCAAGAAATAAATGTGACAAACACTGTTGCAGAGGATGACAGTCTAGTGTCAGAAGACATCTACTTCTTGAAGAATACAATAGACTCGGCTCTTCTTACAGCATCTGATGGAAATGCACTGAGTGACTTGATTATAGATTCAGTGGCATCACTTCATGTGTCTCCAAACAAGGAGTGGTTTACCTCTTATGTGACCACTAAAGATCATGTTCAGCTAGGCAATGGGCAGACATGTGAGATCTTAGGTGTTGGAGATGTTCAATTGAAGTTTCAGAATGGCTCTTCTTTCACGCTGAAGAATGTGAGACATGTTCCCGCAATTACAAAGATCTTGATCAGCATAGGTTTACTTGATGATGCTGGCTACATCACCACTTTTGGACAGAACATGTGGAAGATATCCAATGGTTCTATGACACTAGCACATGGAGTAAAGTCTGGAGGACTTTACATGATTTATGTATCAAATGTCTCTAAAAATGTAATCAATGTAACCGAACAGCCGAAAGTTTCTTTGTGGCATAGCCGGTTAGGACTTATGTCCAAGAAGAGAATGGAAATCTTGTCTCGTTCTTGTTATCTCCCTGGTTTTTCATTTAATGATTTTGAATTCTGTGAACATTGTCTGTATGGTAAGCAAACACAGCAGCCACATAAGCATAGAAGTAGTAGAAGAGATACACAATTGGCACTTGTTCATAGTGATTTGTGTGGACCTATGCCTAACCTATCTCTAGGGGGAGCTTCTTACTTTATGACATTTATAGATGATTACTCAAGGAAAGTATGGGTTTACTTTCTCAAGCACAAGGATGAAGCGTTTAGTGATTTCAAAATGTTTGTGACACTTGTGGAGAATCAGAGTGGCAAGAAGCTTAAATGCTTACGCACTGACAATGGTGGAGAGTATGTTTCAAAGGCCTTTCAAGACTTTTCTGAGTCAAAAGGTATAAAACGTGAACTTACTGCTCCTTACAATCCTCCTCAAAATGGTGTTGCTGAGAGGATGAATAGGACCATACAAGAGAAAGTCAGAAGTATGTTGTCTAATATACAGCTGCCAAATGGGTTTTGGGCTGAAGCTGTATCAACAGTTGTTCATCTTATAAATAGATCTCCTAGCAAGGTTTTGCAGAAGGATTCAGTGCCAGAAATGGTATGGTCAGGCAAAATGCCCTCATACAAGCATCTCAGAGTCTTTGGATGTGAGGCATATACTCACGTTCCAAAGGAATTTAGGAACAAACTTGAGCCAAAGAGTCGAAAGTGCATCTTTCTAGGCTATGGTAATTTTGGTGAGATGGGGTACAGACTTTGGGATCCGGAATCCAGAAAGGTTGTCCACAGCAATGATGTTCACTTTAATGAACCCAAATATCATTCTAAACCAGAGTGGGTTGAGGAGATTAGAAGAGTTGTCTTCCAAGAAGATGAACTTGCACGTGCAAGACAAAATGTCAGGGCTCAAGAGGAGCAAGGACAGAATAGAGTGGAACCACAGGTTGTGGCTGATCCTAAGCCACCTATTGTGCGTAGATCTGGACTTATCATGCGACCTCCTGATAGGTTTGTTCCATCTATGAACTATGTCATGTTGACGGATTGCAATGAGCCTTCATGTTACAAGGAAGTAGTACAAATGAAGGACTCCGGGAATTGGCAATTGGCCATGCAATCAGAGATGACAGCTCTACATAAAAACCAGACATGGAAGCTAGTTAAATTACCATAGGGCAAGAAGGCTCTACCTTGTAAATGGGTTTATAGGTATAAGATCACCGCTCATGATGGTCAGCCAAAGTACAAAGCAAGGCTTGTTGCCAAGGGCTTTAAACAAGAACAAGGCATTGAATTTGATGAAGTCTTCTCTCCGGTGGTCAAGATGACTACAGTGAGATGGTTTCTTGCATTGGTTTCCATATTAGATTTGGTGTTGCACCAAATGGATGTCAAGACACCGTTCTTGCATGGTGATTTAGATGTGGAAATTTACATGCACCAGCCAGAAGGGTTTGTTGAGAAAGGCAAGGAAGATTGGGTATGCCAGTTGTTAACACTAGGTTGGTAATGGGACACTTTTATGTCCTGTTAAGTGACCATTTTCCTTGAACTATGTCAAGTGTTTCAAAATGGATTTTGAGGTTCTATCAGTTTAGAAAGTTGTCTCATGAGCTGAAAAAAGCTCGACATTTTTTTGGAATATCAATTCCATCTTTAACCTTGTCCTTGCACAACATTTCACAACCTAAACTGTGTGAAAAAACGGGTCCTGTTTTTGGCTTTTTTCAACGTTTTGCGACTATACCGCTCTAGAATTCATCTTTGTGAGGTCTATAATGCTAGAGAACTATTTTTAGTAGTCCTCAACATGTCCTGATGCTTCTAGGGAGAAATAAATGTTAAAGTTGTAAGTTATGACCAAATTACAAAAATTGTCAAATCTTATTTTTTAGCCAATTTTAGCTCTTCTATGATTTTTTTGGTGTCTTTCGTGATATCCAAATGCAGTTTTGATTTTCTATGTCGCATATTGTAACATAAAGCTAATATTCCTTGAGTTTTGGGGCACCTAATACCCTATTTTGCATAGTAGACAACGATGGTTGATTTTTTCAATTATAGAAGAAAACGAAACATTCTAGTATATCAAGTATAGCTTTTTCAATATTGTTAGTTTCTTGTGACCACTACATGCATTTTGTAGGTAGTAACCATATCTAGTCATAAGGATCAAATTTGGCTAGATATTGAATAGTTTCTATGGGATTCTACAACTCATAATGTTGAACCCAGTTTTTTCATGTTTGCTCTATTTAGCACTTCATCTTTGTCCCCAAGATTCCCCTTGGTAAGAGATGTATTATTCTTTTGATATGCTCCATGGCTCCTTATGAACCTAAAGGACAATAGGGAACTAAGAAAACATGCATATACTATTTGTATTGAGAGTGGCTATAGAAACTTTGATGATAGGTTTGCAGAATGGTAAAAATTCAACTTTTTTGTACCTATTTCTTTTGGCAAAACAAAAAATAGTGAGTGAGAAGCAATCATATGTACTGATCACCAACCCATTGAAGTTAGCTAGGGAATTTATCTAAATTCCTACAAAAATCCCTAATCTTATTTTTATGCAACAAAACGTAAGAAATGTCTATTTTGATGAAAATGTACTGGTGCATCAACTTTGGAGGCTTGGTGTGACCAAAAGATGAGAAATTTTACAAGTTTCTTATTTTTTCCATGTGTAGTAGGCCTTGAACTATAACCTCATGAAAGGATTTTACAAAATGAGTAGATCTACTATGGTTTTGGAGGTTTTTTTCAAAACCCTGAAAGGACACTTTTATGTCCTGTTAGGTTACCAACCTAGTGTTAAAGAGTCTTGATGGCTTAAAACAATCACCGAGGGCATGGTACCATAAATTCCACAAGTTTATGCTTTCTCAAGGCTACAAACGTAGTGAGTTCGATCACTGTCTATATACAACGAAGGCTAAGGATGGCAGTTGGCTGATCCTTATTTTGTATGTGGATGACATGTTGATTGCCGGTGATCCGAGCCTATCACAAATTTTTGTTTACTATATTTTTGTGTTTTCCTTTCTTCTAGAGGTTTACAATAAAAGAAAGAGTGAGAACAACCTCTTGGAAAAATTCAAAAAATGATTTGATGGGAATTTTTCCTTGACTAGTTCACCGGAGGTGAAAGGTAGAACCTCGTGGTAAAGGGAAGGGAAAATATGTAAATGTGAAAAGAAAAGATATGATGTGGTTGTGGAGCCATGCACCCATGATTCAAGGGTCATGAGTGGCTCATATCATCATGGCTTTGGAGCCATATGATGATTCAAATAGATGGGACCCAGGTGGAAGACTTGGTAAAGGAAGGAAACACACACATGATTTTGCTGGATTTTAAAAAAATACTTCCACTCCGATCCAAGAAAAGTTGTCTTCATCAAAGTTGTAGCTGATGACTGGAGATTCTGACCATATTTTTTTATAATTTTGCATCTATGGTCTAGGAGATATGGCAAAAATGGCGGACGCCATTTTTTTCAACTGTGGTGGAGACCACCCCCTCTACCTTTACACACACACTCTCCTTTTCCACATTGAGTCCTTCTCTAAAATAATCCATTAGTCTTCTCACCCTCCCCTCCTTCCTCCTCTCTCTCAAGCTCAAAAAACCATCACAAATTTCTCTTCTAATCACCTCTCAAATCATGCTTAATCTTGTTGTAATTCATAAGTTCTCATTCAACCCCTTTCTATTATTACTAGATATGTATTGATTTTATGTAGATTCTTTACCTTTTAAAATAAGGAAGCTCTTGGACTCAAGCTATGAGGAAGGAGTGAAGACAACACAAGTGATGATGGAGCCAATTAGTTGCAAATTGGTCAACAAATCACTTGGAAGGAGCTTCTTCATTGGTTGAATGTCCCTAATCAAGCTTCATTTGTACAAATTACACTTGGATCTTAACCTCACTCCTAATCACTCTCTTTCCTATATAAAGAGCCCCCCCCCCCTTTGTAATTTCAAGTCTCCCTCAGCCCCATTGAGTCTTTGTATCACTCACCATGAGCCCATAAAGCTCATTCATTCACTCTATTCTTGCACATTCTAGAGTGCAAATTGTTTTATGCTAGTAACCTCCCCTCCTCTTACTCATGTTAATTAAGAGAAATCTTTATGTGTGTGTGAGAGTGCTTGATGTGATTTTGGCTAATCCTTCAGTTGTTGTTTAGTAATCTACATGCTATTTGTGTTGGGAGTGCTTGAAGTTATCCATTCCTTGTACACACACTAAGGTTAATGCTTCATTCATAGTGATAGCTCTCTCTCTCTCTCCTCTCTCTCTCTCTCTCTCTCTCTCTCTCTCTCTCTCTCTCTCTCTCTCTCTCTCTCTCTCTCTCTTTGTGTAGCGGTCCTAGTCCACGCTTCCAAGACTAGGTGGTGCCCTCATCTCATTTCCCTTGTGGCGCAATGGAGTTTGTTTTGGTGTAGAGGCCGCCATTCCAAATTTCCTTCGTCATAAATTGGTGCCCCCACGGAGGAGTTCTCAAGCAGCTCTCTGTCAACCCTATGAAGGAAGATCCATCAAATTCTCCGAGACTTCCACTATGGTCTCCCCAAGAAGCTCGAGAAAAGAAGCGTCTTTATCGACAAACGGCACGTATGCGGGTAAAGAGAGTTAACTACATACACCCTCTTTGCTTCAAGGAAAATCTTGTAGTCATCAAGTCCCTAGGTCAAAGCATTGTGTTGAGTGCTTTGTGGCTAGTGTGAAGACACTTCCTTTGAAGCCTCGACTTCAGGTGGTGAAAGCACTCTCAAACTCGGGTATTAACAAGTTTTTTGGAGGGGGAGCTACACATCAATGGGTGCGGTATTGGCAAGAGGCTACATATGGTGATGCACTCCAACTACTACTAGCAAGAAGGCTCAAGGTGGTTGAGAGGGTAGCCATTGAACCCTATGAACTCTACAAAGCTGAAGATGGTCACACCAAAGCTAGGCTAATCACTGGTGAGCAAATTCTTCGCATCTCTCAAATGGTGGGATCCAAGAGAGCTTAACTTCAATGAAGTGCTTCATGGAAGTTTGTATTTAATGCACCAATGAATAATCCCATTTTCTACAACTTTCAATCAGTTCAGAATATTAGGGTGAATGTACGCATTGATCGAAAGATTTTTTTCCAACAAAGATTGGTCTTCTATTTTGAGCTGAGAGGTTGAGAGAGATATTGTTGTCCCCTGACCCTATAATATTTCCTATTTTGGAGTATAATGTATCTTTTGATGTTCACATCTTCATCTTGCTTTAAGCATACTCCATGAATCATAGGGATTTATATGGACCTTTCCAACCTCTTGCTAGACAAACTGTGCATATAATAGCTAGCACAAAGCTTAGGTTCCAAAACATCATAAGGAACTTACTAGGCCCTCGTCGTCTAGCTGAGATTAATGCATCTATCAATCCATTTATTCTACCATTAATAAGGTATGATTTGGGCCTAGACGTTTTCATCTTTGTGTTGTATTGAGAGGAAGGCAACCCCTTTTATGATGGCTTTCCCTAATTTTTTTTGGGCGTAGTGGGGAAAAATGCTGGGATTTTTGGATAACTTGGAGATGGCTTTCCTTGTCTCTGGGAGGGATGACGAAGCATTGAAATTTGAGAGCTTTTCCTTTGGTGCTCAAAGAAGAAGCTAGGTATGGTTCCAAGCTCTAGATCCAACCCAAAGAGCTGATTGGGAGGGATTGAAGGCGGCTTTCCTACGAAGATTTCAACGAGCCAATTCGGCAGAAGAACTATGGCAACGGCTCCTGGCCCTTCATCAAGTTGACCCCCATGGTTATGCAACCTAAGAGGAAGGTTTTCTGAAACTTTGGGGCAATGGTCAGACTCACTAAACCCTGGTGAGCGAGCTCCCATTGCCTCCAAAAGGATCGATTTATCTCAGGTTTGTACCCCTTACTAAGGAGAAGGTAAAGAGCAAATTTCCAAATACTTTTGAAGATGCCTTAAGAATTGCTAGGGAAAAGAATAGAAAGATTCTCTATCAAGCCCAAGCTGGCCAGCTAGCTTTGGGAGGCAATATCACAACTATGGAAGCTTCTCACGTACCTCCAAATGTGCCTAATGCACCAGACCTCAATAGAGGTCAACAAGAAGATATGCTCCAACAAATAAACAATCTCACAAACCAGCTAGAGGGTTTGAGAGTAAATCTTGTGCAGGGTGCAAGAAGGCCTATTGAGGGGAATGGTGGAATCGGCCACCAATGCGACGTCAAGCAAGGGAAATGTTGTGTTACAATTGTGGGAAAATGGCCATGGCATGTATAATTGCCCTCATCCTAAAGATATGACTACCCTGTCAGAGGTCCTCGACAACAAGTAAGTCCTCCACGTGCTAGAGCTCAAGCACAAGAGCAACCGCAACCTCAAATTTTGCAGCCACTTCGTGCTCAAGATCAAGCCCCTGCTACACAACCAAATGTGAGCATCATAAGGATGGAGGAGGTCGTCAAGGGCAGAAGCAACCAGAAGAAATAGCTAAAGGGAAGATGAAGATAGATGAAGTGGCTACAATGCCTATCAAGCGTGTGCGTGTCCAAGATGAAGTAAGTAAAGAAACAAGCAAGGATGCAAGCAATGAAGCAAGTACATCTCGGGCAACTAAAGATGAAGCCAAGAAGAGAAATACCCGTACTAGGTCTCAAATTGACATCTCTGATTTCCCTATGGGATCTCGGACACAACCTTATGACTTGACAGCTGATGTGAGTTCTCAAGTACCAAAGATTACTTGGCCACAACTACTTCATATCTCCCCAAAGCTGCGACGACGATGGTCAAAAATGGTGAGCATGAGGGCAAAGCGAAGTAAGCTAGTAAGTGTAATCAAAGCATATGGTCTCAAAGATATAGTGCCTTTGGTGGAGGCTCAAATCAAGGGACAACGGATTCCAAAAACTTACATTGACAGTGGAGCAGAGGTTTGTGTCATGACAGAAAAGCTAATGCATCAATTGGGTTTAGAGGTAATGGAATCATCAAACTTTAGGGCAAAAATGGCCAATAATGTCTCTGTCACTTGTGTGGGTGTTGTGAAAGCTTTGAGAGTTTCTGTTTTTGGAATCACTACAGAGTTGATGCTTATGTGATGCCAGTAAAGGGAGAGGATACCCTCTTATTTTAGGACAACCTTGGCTCATGGGTATAGAGCTAGGCAAGATTGGGCAACAGGAGACTTGGAGTTGAGGCCTCGCATGGGTGGCCATAGTCGGAAGGTGGTTTATAACTTGAAGAATGGGCGACAAGAGAACCTTGAACTAGAGACGTCAGCTGATGAGTGAAGCTCAGTGATGCTCCTCATCCATGGACGAGGAAGAGATTTCAAGTGAAGAGAGTGATAGCACTCTCGAAGTCATGGGCGTCACCATAAAGGAAACTACCTCATCAGAAGACAACCCAAGGATCCAAATGGAGAATGTGTGGGATGCCAGCCTAGAGAAGATGTTATCCAAGGATATAAAGGAAGAAGAAAAGGAGGGTTATGTAAATGTTCTCAAGAAGCATGCATCATTGTTTATTTCTGATTACACTCACATTACAGGTGTCACTGCAGTGAAGCATCATATCCATCTAAAAGAAGGGAGCAAGCCAGTAGTACAAAAACTAAGAAGATTAGGAGTTGTGCAACAAAATGCACTGTTGTCCGAGGTGAAGAGACTCTTAGAAGCAGGATTTCATATACCCAGTAGAAGGTTCAGAATGGGTCTCCCCAGTAGTGGTGAGGCCAAAGAAGAATGGTAAATGGCGAGTGTGCGTGGATTACAAGCCACTAAATGCTGCAACAAAGAGGGACCACTTCCCTCTCCCATTTCAAGATGAGATTCTAAATGAAGTAGTAGGCCATGAGCGATACACAATGTGTGATGGCTACTCCGGCTACTTGCAAATACGCATTGCAGAGGAGGACCAGAAAAAGACTACTTTCATCACACCATGGGGCTGTTTTGCATTTCGAGTCATGCCTTTTGGTCCCCACAAACACATCATATCTTTTCTTTTCACATTTACATATTTTCCCTTCCCTTTACCACTAGGTTCTCCCTTTCACCTCCGGTGAAACTAGTCAAGGAAAAATTCCCATCAAATCATTTTTGAATTTTTCCAATAGGTTGTTCTCACTCTTTCTTTTATTGTAAACCTCTAGAAGCAAGGAAAACCAACAAAATATAGTGAACAAAAATTTGTGATAGACTCGGATCAACGCAAGCACGCATATTTACAATGTGCACACGTTGCACCTTCCTTTTTCGAACTTGAAACCACTTTGCAAAGCTCCCAATGCATGTAATTCACATCTTTTTGTACATATGACCATGCATATAAACCTACTTTGTACACGCCAAAAGTGGTCTATCAGCGTCATATTTTTGTAGCACTAGAATTGATAATGAAGAGCAAGCCATCATGTACATGAAGTATTCTATCAGGAGAAACCAAGTATAGAGCACAATTTGCTTTTGGTACAATGTTATTATGATATTCTAGATTGTTAGAAGCTGGACACACCGTACGAAAAATGACTGCTCGTCGACGGATTATTATTTTTTGTAATATTCATTTATTGAGAAAAACCGACATTTAACCTTTGTAAATATTGGGCATTATAGAAGTTTCCAGATTGTATCCTAGTTTTGACATTTAGTTTGAGTAGTTGGTTAAATTGGAACATTAGGGTTTGAGATTGTAAGGTATTTTATACCACTTTTTGACCTTAATGAAGAACCTTTGTCATTTTAAAAAGTTAAGTCTATGAGTGAGCGTACTGTGTAGAGAGAGAGAGAGTGAGAGCTTCATCTTGATGCTACGCGCTCACCGATGGTTGGAATCGAGTGCGGAGAAGTGCAGCGTGTTGCCCCCGACGAGAGCTATGCGCTGATACCTACATTGCGGGCTACGGTCCGGTTTGCGAGCTCGACCTACGAGCTTCATCTGGTGATTCGGTGAGCATACATTGTCCGTTTTTGCATTGCAGCATATCCACGCATTCGCATTGAGTAGAGCTACACATTAGGCACTTTAGTTTTAGAAAACGACGACCTGTAGATTTCGGTCAGACATCCTATGTGATTTTGCACCTGGTGTTTAGGGTTGGGATTTTGGTTCATGGACCTTAGGGAGAGCAACCTATTGGTGTTAGTAGAGTCTCTAGGTCTTAGAGGGAGGTTTAGGGAGCGTGTGTCTAGCCTAGTTCCTTCGACTTAGGTAGACTTAGATAGTTTTAGGTCTCAATTGAGTTGATGAGTAGGAGTTGGAGTGGTAGAAGCAGTGAAAGGAGAGCTTGAGAGTCCGGAGAGGCCAGGAAGCAACAAAACACCATTATCACCATTTCACATGATGAGTAGGAGTAGGGTAAGTAGGACATCATGATTCATGATCTAGAGCACTTCATGCATGTTATACTTGCTGTTAGGTTCATCACAAGGTTGTAAAAGATACAAAAGAGTGTTTGAAAGCTGAAGTGAAGTTCAAAAGTTGTTGTGAGTGTTTCTGATAGAGCTATAGAGCATCAGAAGCATTTCTGTCAAGAAAAAAATAAATTTTAAGCCAGGAGACATCCTACACGTAGGATGTCTACATGCTGATCTGGTGGAAATTTTGAAATTTTGAGTTGACCAGTGTGTTCAAAAGGTAGATTTTACCCTATTTTCACTTGGAAAGTGGAAATTTGACCATGTCTTGACAGGATAAGGCCAGATAGACAGAAATTGCCAGACATCCTACCCAAATTGTGCCAAGGCATTATTTCAAGACCAAAACCATAGGATGGCTGCATGAGCATGATCTGGATGATATATTGAGTGACTGAGAAAGGTTTCATCTCAATTGGGTGAGAAAATTGGGTTCTAAGCAGACTTTAGCATTTGGACTAAAAAGGGCAAGAACAACTAAAATTGGGGTCTTTTGACATCCAAACCAAAATCTAAGCATAACACTGGGTTGCTAACATCAAGGGAAGCTGGGGTCTAGTCTGGGGTCAAACATGCCAAAAAAACATCCTACGCGTAGGATGTGTTTTGGGTGATCTGGCACTCCAATTCTAGCTTTGAGTCTGTGCTTTGTATTTGAATCCATTTTGAGCAATTAGACAGGATACGCGTAGAGTGTCTAATGCATAAATTGAAGCCAAAAGCTGATTGTGGGCATAACAGGGTGTTCTATAGCCTGGAGACAAGCCTCCTAGTCAATTTTGGTCCAAATTGGAGTTGATTTGACTGGTCAGACCAACATCAAGCTACTGGAACATATTTCTGATCCATTGACCAGCTTATAGGTGTCCAAATCAAAAAGTAAAAACAGCTGCTGTGGACTCAGCACATCAAGGGAATCCATAGTGCAAAAAATCCAAGCAAAACAGAGTAGGAGACATCCTACGTGTAGGATGTCTACAAAGGCTTAGGGAAGTGAAAAACCGACTGAGGGCATACAGTGATGTTCCATTTGACTTGAGGATTCCAGAACTTCTTTTAGAAGTGAATTTGGACCTTGTTTGACCTATTGACGGAGCAAAGACCGAATTAAGACTTTTCAGGTAAATTGACCAACATCCGAGGGAAGTACAGTTCCAGATTAGTAGACCTAATCCAGAACATCAGAAGTGTATAAAATACAGTAGTGTGGTTGGGGTGAACCCTCCAGTTATACCAATCATTACTAAGACACCTCTAGCGGTTAAATGCTTTGATTCGATTACCGAAATTAAAACGCTGTGTACAGGGTATATTCAACGGCAAAGGAAGAAGTTTGCGAAAACTGATCCTTTACCAGGTGAGTGGTTGGATTGTGTTAAGTTGCATTGCTAAGTTTGATGAATTTAAGATCAGAAAGATACATTTTTAGAGACCAAAAGGTGCAGGTGATCAGAGTAGCTTAGTGTCCACCGAGGAGCGTGTAAACCAGGCAAGGCTAGATCCACTAGCACCGATTATTGAGGAGGGTAGTGATACCAACAGTTCATCCGATCAGTCCTTCTTCATGATGGGTAGTCAACAGCCAGGAGGTTTGTTGGGGTATAAAGCCCAATGTGGTCACCCATGTAAGTTGGCGGGCCGCCAGGTATGTACACATATTCTTTTGTAAAAACCTAATAAGAACTCACTATGCTCTACACATTACAGTAGAGCGAGTTCACCATATCATCGTGCTCTTCTTCTCGCACTCTCTCTCGCGTCGCACTTCCGCTCGTACTCCTTCAACTGGTATTAGAGCTCAGATCGAGGCTCGGGGTAGCACTGCAGGAGGCTAGAGTCACGAACTCAGATTGGAGTGAAATTCGACAGGCAAAGACACGGCCCCAAATCTCGTGGGAAGACCGAAGGGCTTGGTGTTGTCAGAATTTCATTCTGAGGTCATCTTGGCCACCGTTCAACTTCGACAAAGGTCTGCGCAGGCCATTTTCGACTACGTGGTCTCAGCGGGTGCAGATCCGACTCTGCAAATTGGGGTTTTCGGCCTACGACTGCAGGTGCTGAGGATATCGACACTCCCAGAGTGTTGATTTGTGGCTGTCTACACATCGAAGGACGACTCACATTTCTTGGAGGCGTGTCAAGTACGACATGGCGCATCTACACACAGACTGTAGGCGACATCCACTAGTTCATCAGGTAGCTTGTGTTTGCTGCTTGATATTCCAGATTTCATCCTGACATTGCAGGTACTTCCACATGGGATGCATTGTCAGAGATGATGTATGTTTGTTGAGGGTTTGCTGGCTGTGAGTCACGCAGCAAACAACCGCCGCAGCGGTTACAACATATAGTGGGAAATTTGTGGATGTATGACTTTGTGGGAAGTCTATGTACTGTCAGATTTACTGCAGCCTTTGTTGAGGGTCGAGTGAGGTTTTATTGAGTTGGGGGATTCTCGAATGTTGAGATCCTTTCGGTGATACAGGTCTTGGAGCGATCCCTCGAGCACCCTTAGATAGGCAGCTAGGATGTATTGACTGTGAGTTAGACAGTTGGGATTGCATCTTTGCTTTACTGCCGTTGAGGCATTGTCGCAGTCTATGCTTATAGGACAGTGATAGGACAGTGAGAGACAGTACAGGTGCAGGACAGGTTTACCCGCAGCTTACAGTGTCAGAGAGACAGTGTTTTTTTTGAGCTGTTTTTTGGTCTGTTTTTTAGTACACCAGAGCCATTTTACAAAGGAGACTCTGCCAAAATTTTTACAGAATCTGAAGCTTTCTTGGTTCATTTGACAGGTTGATATTGGTTCAGAGGTCAGTTTACAGGGGAAACTCTGCCGAACTTTTCCCAGGAAAGTAAACTACTGTGAAGCGTAGCTATGGCTGGATCACAGGACACTGCTCTTTACAATATCAAGAAGCTGGATGGAACCAATTTCCCATTGTGGAAGAAGCAGATTTGGCACGTGTTGGTACAAAAGAAGCAGATAAAACCTATAAAGCTCAAGGGGATAAAACCAGAAGATATGGACGAAGATGAATGGAGCGAAATGGATGAATTGGCACTTTCTACCATTATGCTGACTTTGGCAGAAAGCGTTTACTTCAATGTAGCAGACGAGATGTCGGCTTATCAAGCATGGTTAAAGCTGAGTGATCTTTATGAGAAGCAGAGTGCAGCTTCACAGGTATACTGGCTTAAGAAGCTTGTTGACTTGAAGATGAAAGAAGGGACACCTATGTCCAATCATCTGAATGAATTCAACACAATCTACAGTCAGTTGTCAGCTCAAGGTGTCAAGTTTGATGAACCTGTTAGAGCTATGTTCCTGTTGATCACATTGCCGGAAAGTTGGGACACTTTTCGCACAGCTTTGAGTAATTCTGCACCTCCAGATGGTTTGAACATAGCAGGTGTAGAAGGAAGTCTGCTTACTGAAGAAACCAATAGAAAGACAATGGACAAAGGCAAAGGATTAGCCTTAGTTGTCAGGGGAAGGACCAAAGAAAAGTACAAAGGTGGAAAGAGGAATCAGTCTCGTAGCAAGTCCCCAGTGCTAAAGGCAAGAGTGACATAGAATGCTACCATTGTGGCAAGAAGGGTCACATGAAAAGAGACTGCAGAGAATGGAAAGCAGAAAAAGGCAAAGAAAGCTGAAGACCATGGTGAGAAGAACAAGTCCTCAGTGAAGATTCAAGAAATAAATGTGACAAACACTGTTGCAGAGGATGACAGTCTAGTGTCAGGAGACATCTACTTCTTGAAGAATACAATGGACTCAGCTCTTCTTACAGCATCTGATGGAAATGCACTGAGTGACTGGATTATAGACTCAGGGGCATCACTTCATGTGTCTCCAAACAAGGAGTGGTTTACCTCTTATGTGACCACTAAAGATCATGTTGGCTAGGCAATGGGCAGACATGTGAGATTTAGGTGTTGGAGATGTTCAATTGAAGTTTCAGAATGGCTCTTCTTTCACGCTGAAGAATGTGAGACATGTTCCCGCAATTACAAAGAGCTTGATCAGCACAGGTTTACTTGATGATGCTGGCTACGTCACCACTTTTGGACAGAACATGTGGAAGATATCCAAGGGTTCTATGACAGTAGCACATGGAGTAAAGTCTGGAGGACTTTACATGATTTATGTATCAAATGTCTCTAAAAATGTAATCAATGTAACCGAGCAGCCGAACGTTTCTTTGTGGCATAGCCGGTTAAAACATATGTCCAAGAAGGGAATGGAAATCTTGTCTCGTTCTGGTTATTTGCCTGGCTTTTCATTTAATGATTTTGAATTCTGTGAACATTGTCTGTATGGTAAGCAAACACAGCAGCCACATAAGCATAGAAGCAGTAGAAGAGATACACAGTTGGCACTTGTTCATAGTGATTTGTGTGGACCTATGCCTAACCTATCTCTAGGGGAGCTTCTTACTTTATGACATTTATAGATGATTACTCGAGGAATGTATGGGTTTACTTTCTCAAGCACAAGGATGAAGCGTTTAGTGTTTTCAAAACGTTTGTGACACTTGTGGAGAATCAGAGTGGCAAGAAGCTTAAATGCTTACGCACTGACAATGGTGGAGAGTATGTTTCAAAGGCCTTTCAGGACTTTTGTGAGTCAAAAGGTATAAAACGTGAACTTACTGCTCCTTACAATCCTCCTCAAAATGGTGTTGCTGAGAGGATGAATAGGACCATACAAGAGAAGGTCAGAAGTATGTTGTCTAATGCACAACTGCCAAATGGGTTTTGGGCTGAAGCTGTATCAACAGCTGTTCATCTTGTAAATAGATCTCCTAGCAAGGTTTTGCAGAAGGATTCAGTGCCAGAGATGGTATGGTCAGGCAAAATGCCCTCATACAAGCATCTCAGAGTCTTTGGCTGTGAGGCATATACTCACGTTCCAAAGGAATTTAGGAACAAACTTGAGCCAAAGAGTAGAAAGTGCATCTTTCTAGGCTATGGTAATTCTGGTGAGATGGGGTACAGACTTTGGGATCCCGAATCCAGAAAGGTTGTCCGCAGCAATGATGTTCACTTTAATGAATCCAAATATCATTCTAAACCAGAGAGGGTTGAGGAGATTAGAAGAGTTGTCTTCCAAGAAGATGGACCTGCACGTGCAAGACAAAATGTCAGGGCTCAAGAGGAGCAAGGGCAGGATAGAGTGGAACCACAGGTTGTGGCTGAGCCTGAGCCACCTATTGTGCGTAGATCTGGACGTGTCACGCGACCTCCTGATAGGTTTGTTCCATCTATGAACTATGTCATGTTGACTGATTGCAATGAGCCTTCATGTTACAAGGAAGCAGTGCAAATGAAGGACTCCGGGAATTGGCAATTGGCCATGCAGTCAGAGATGACAGCTCTGCATAAAAACCAGACATGGAAGCTAGTTAAATTACCATGGGGCAAAAAGGCTCTACCTTGTAAATGGGTTTACAGGTATAAGATCACCGCTCATGATAGTCAGCCAAAGTACAAAGCAAGGCTTGTTGCCAAGGGCTTTAAGCAAGAACAAGGCATTGACTTTGATGAAGTCTTCTCTCCGGTGGTCAAGATGACTACATTGAGATGCTTTCTTGCATTGGTTGCCATATTAGATTTGGTGTTGCACCAAATGGATGTCAAGACAGCGTTCTTGCATGGTGATTTAGATGTGGAAATTTACATGCAGCAGCCAGAAGGGTTTGTTGAGAAAGGCAAGGAAGATTGGGTATGCCAGTTGTTAAAGAGTCTTTATGGCTTAAAACAATCACCGAGGGCATGGTACCATAAATTCCACAAGTTTATGCTTTCTCAAGGCTACAAACGTAGTGAGTTCGATCACTGTCTATATACAAAGAAGGCTAAGGATGGTAGTTGGCTGATCCTTATTTTGTATGTGGATGACATGTTGATTGCTGGCAAGCACTTGGAAGAAATTTCAGCTTTGAAGTCAAAGATGGCAAAATCGTTTGACATGAAAGACATGGGTGAGGCAAGTCATATACTGGTATGCGCATTGAGAGAGACAGATCAAAGAAGTTGATTTGGTTATCTCAAACAGAGTATTGATAGCCGTTTTTTCGGCTCTTTGTAATTGCCACAGTGAGTTACCTCACCCTACCAAAATCACCCAAACACTGTGGCTATCCCTACCATTTCACTGTACATAGGCGTGCGTGAGTCACGGGACTTTTCCCTATCTTCTTAAAAACCCTCAGCTAGCTAGTCACTGGGCTAGGTGAGCCAAAAAAAATAAAAAAAATATAAAAGTATATTATGGCCTCTTTGTGTGTAAATATTTCATTGTATATATGGCCTAAATATAGGGATATTTTATAATTATTTTGGTATTTTATTTAAATATTTCTACTTAGGTGTGTGTTTTATTAAACCTATGTACACCTTCTTTCATCCTCTTACACCATAATTATATTTTTTTGCCAATATGTACATACTCTAACCTCATATTTTTCCTTTATATACAAATCACTCCCACATTTTCACCCTCACCCTCGTGAAAACAAAAAATTGATTTCTACTCATTGGTTACTTTTATTATATTATTTACTTGCATACATTTTCCTCTTTCACCCAAAATAATTCAAGGAGGGACCATATCATATGATTCCAATATCTTTCCATATCCATAACTCCTCCATATTTTTATTTATTATTTTTACTCATTATTCTAACACCATGTGCTCATTGAGCTAAAGTCCATGAATAGTCCATACACTAGTCCCACCATGTATATATTTCTTATTTCACCAATAATCCTCCTCCATTCATGGGTCAAGGGCAACTTGAATGCTTTGTATTATAATATGACAAAGGAGGGGCTCACTCTTGGATGCATTGTACAAATTCACAAAGGAGGGGACCACTAAAAGACTTTTGCAGCCTAAAAAACAGGCTTTTTGGTGAGAATTTTGGCACCTATCTCCACTCCGAATTTGGAGCGGTGGTCAAAAGAGAAAATGTAGCCCACGCTCTGAATAATCACCCCAAATTTTTTCATGATTTTTGGAGCTACCAGCTGTGAGCTATGATTTTTTTAGTGGACCCCAGTTTTCCCATGCTATGCAGCCACACTCTCTCTTCCACTTTATCATTTTCCTCTTTCACACACACTTCTCTCTCACTCATCACCCCATCTCTCTCACCACTCCTCTCTGCACACTACTCACCTTCTCCTCAACCTTGAAGAATAAGAGAAACCATGGTGAACTCATACCTCCCACACACAATTCCATTCCAAAATTGACCACCTAGTCTCATTTTTCCTCCTCCAAATTACCCATATCTATCAAAAAACCACAAAATTCAGCCTCTTCTCTTAAAAGACAGCATCATGGTGGTTGATTACTCAGCTTCAATTACCTTGTCTCTCAAGGAAGGTCAAGAGTGGAGAAAAAATGTACCGTCAAAGCTAGTGGACCGTCAACAAGCGTCAAAATTGGCCCTACTCAAGACACTTGGAGCATCAACCTTGTAAGAAATCCACCTTTTCTTACCTCTTAAGAGTTTTTCTTCCTTATTTGTATCCTACATGGATACTCCCATTGTAAATATTCAATTCCATTTGTAAATTAATACTAACTCTACTAACACTAACCCACTATGAAAAGTCCTATCACCTCCATTTCTCTCCTCTCTCTTTCCCCACCAACTTCTTGATAATTCCAAGCAAAAGAAATTAGATAAATTGCTGAAAATCTAACCCAACCATGGTTAGAGGAGTAACCCTAGCCTTCAAAATTGCTATAAAAGGAGGGTGTAGCTAGCATAAAAGGGGGAAGCCATAAGCAAGAGCACTATGCTATAGCTTGAGAAGCCAAGCTCAACCTCTCTAGAAGAGCTCTTGAGTGGAAGCTCATTGTCTTATGCATGTGCATGTGTTGTAATAGGGGATTAGCAAGGGAAATCTATGCCATTGTAAGAGAGAGAGTGATCATTCAATTGAGAGTAGGAAATCTATCATTTCTCCTACTAGTGTAAGCCAACATTCGCTGAATCAAGGAGGGTGGATTTGGACTAATCTTGGATATTTTGTCTCCCTTTCCAACGTGAAGTAATGGACAACAATGATGCGTAAGTGTCTTGTTTTTTTTTAAGTTCTTGATAGCTTGTCTCTGGTGTTGTCATCAATCTAGCCATAAATCCCACATACTGTAAGAGGGCGACAGGGTGGAGAGGACTCCCCTGGCCTTAAGACAGTGATTGGGGTGGCTTTTCTAGTGATGTGTTGTGGTGAAATTTACGCAAGCTATGTTGAACAAGTACTAATCTCACTTTGATTTGTCATGACAGATTTGTAAGAAGGTATTAATGCAACAAGCACCCCCTCCCCCTTTCTCTCTCTTTCTTAAATATATAGTTGTGTTTGCTTGATCATCGCCGATACATTTCAAAGCAGCCCGAGCACTATCTCTCTCTCTCTCTCTCTCTCTCTATCTCTCTCTCTCTCTCTCTCTCTCTCTCTCGTGTTTTAGTGTGTGAGAGTATTCCATTGGTGTTAGGGTTAGTGTAATTCCTTGCTTGTTTGTGGGTTGCTCTAACGATTCTCCTCTTTTGCGTCCTAGTTCGCTCTTAAACTAGGTGGTGCCCCTTGTGTAGTTGGGATTTGGCGGTGGGTTTGTTGTTTTGGTTTGTGTTGTGTTGTGCCCCAGCCCCATTGAGCAGCACGGGAGCCTTGAAGGGTGTCTAGAGGCCACTCTTCTTGTTGCCCGCCCCGGACCGCCTCAAATTGGTGCCCCCACTGAGGACGCTTGTGTATTTTTGTGTAGAATCAACCTTTAGCATAGTCAAGTAGTTTGCATGAATCACGAAGCTTTGTATGATCCCTTCATTCCCATTGCAAGGCAAAAGGTACACATAATTGTTAGTACTAAGTTGCAATTTCAACGTGTCATTCGTAGAATTTTAGGTCCTCTTAGGTTGGCCGAGATAAACGCTTCAGTAAATCCTTTTATTTTGCCTCTCATTAGGTACGACCTTAGTTGGACGTCTATATTTTTGTTTTGTTTTAAGCATTAGGACATGCATAGGCCATGGATAATGGCCCAGGAATAGAGGTTTTTTCCCTTTCATTTTACTCCACACATTAGAATAAACGTTGCAATTAGTAGAAAGATCCATTTTCAACAACGAATGGTGTTCATGTTTGGTGCCCAAAGAGCAGGAGAAATTCTTGCATCACCAAACCCTGTCATTCTACCTCTCATCAACTACCACACTTCTTTTGATGTACATGTGTTCATTTTATTTTAAAATGAAGTGCAGCCCGGCAAAGTAGTGTGTATGTTTGTTTTTTCTTTGTCCAAGTTGTTACAAGAAACAAAAAAACGATCATTTTTCTAACTGGGAATGTGTGTGCAGTGAAAGTTCAATCCTTAGAGATCTAGCTCTATTACCAATTGAGTTGCAGGAGCAAGTAGTAAGGCGTCTCCCTCATAACAAGAGGGTGGTGAAGTTAAGACGGAAGGTCCTACGCGTGGATTCCATTTTCCTCTTGTTGTTGGGCACTAAGGAAGACCGCGCATTCATCCAACTAGTGTGTGCCCTAAGATTGGTAAATAGAGTGAAATTTGGCGTTTGGCGAGTGCATTTCACCATTGAGGAAGACTCTTCAGGAAACTTGCGGCCAGAGTTCATGCTTCATAGACTCACATTTGGTGAATTTTTCCCTCATTTGCGTCTTATTAATAGTCTTCCTTTCGCTTTCAACAAAGGAGATAGGGAGCTATTCAGAGCTTGTCTTAATAAAGAGAGCATAGAGAAGATTGCAAATTTGTATAAATTCTCATCCTTCTCTACTTTCTATGACACTTTGTTCATAGAGACATTGTAAATCTCTTTATGCTTTTGAATGATTTAACCATAATCCTAAGGAGTTTTTGTCCAGGAATTTTGTAGCACAAGTGGAGTCTTTAAATCTTGCAAACTTGATTGGACTTGATGAGGATGTTCTTTATGAAATTGTGAGAAGGTTGCCTCACTCCGACTGTGTGGAACTCGAAGGAAAGGAGCTCCTAGTCAATTGCTACTTTCTCACGGCCTTCGACGAGCATGAAGATCTAGTTTTTATACAAACCGCTTGTGCATTGGGAATTGTAGAGCAAGTGCAATTTATCACTTGGGACGTGGTTGCTCTTTTGGATCCAGAAAAGAAGTTCTAGAGATTTCTGTTTATCGCCTTAGCTTTGAAGAATTTCAACCCTTCTTAGAGCTCATCAATAGTCTACCCTTTTGTTTTGATCAAACAAATCGAGACCTTATTGAAGCTTGGATAGCTGAAGAAGAAAACCTAGAGTGGTATTTTCTCACTTCTTCATTTGCAGGCGAGTGGTTCTAGATCTCTATTGTATCCCTTATTGTAACTCGTGTTGTAATCTTTCATAATAATGGAGAGCCAACGCCAAATGTCTGGATATCCTCTTTTCTTTGGAGAGCCTGGAGAGGATGCAGAATTATTTTTAGCAAATTTCAAGATGTCTTGCCGTATCAAGAGGATAGTAACCGATCAAGAACGTGTAGAAATGTTTGAGGTGGTCCTTAGGAAAGATGCTAGTACTTGGTTTGACTCTTTGCCTGAGGAAGTTAAGGGGAATTACACAGAAGTTTTGAATCGTTTTAAGAGATACTTCTTTGATCCCCAAAACACTCAAAAACTATGGCAAGACATTGTTTCTCATAAGCAAAAAGACTTAGATGACTACTACTTGTACAAGCAAGAGTTTCTACGTCTTTGGGCTCTATGGATACGAAATGTTGCTAACCCTGGTGATGGTGCAGAATTTTTAAAGAAGGAGAGGTTCATAGCCGGACTCTTTCCTGACCTTAAGGTAAAAGTTGAGGCGGGTGCACCTGCTACTTTTGATGCAGCTGAAACTAGGGCTGCTGAGAAGTATAGGAAACTCAAGTGCTTAAGGGAGAGGTTCCAATAGAAGGTCTTAGACCCAAAGGTAAGTCACAAGCATCAACATCGAGGGAGCTTCCTGAGGTAACGGCGGAAGTAATTGAGAAGTTAAACGAATCTTTAAGCAGCCTGTCAATTCACCTTGCACAAGCTGTAGGTCCAAAGGGACAAGCAAAGAAGTCTGAAGAGCGAGATCCACGACCTAGGAGAGTCTTGCAATGTTGGAATTGCGGAGAGTCTGGACATGGGATGTATAATTGTCCTTGGCCCCGTGGGAGCCAGGGAGGCCTAACTTGAATTACCCAGTGATGAATGCAGGTGAAGGAACTGGTCAACAACCAAGGCTTCTACAAAGGCCAAATGGACCAAGACCACCTCCACAAGGGGTAGAAGGAGTTCCACCTTTGCCAGATCCAAATGTGCATGTGGTAGAGGTGACAAATTCAAATGAGGTTGACATGGAAGCCAATGGAATTAAGCGTGGCCGAGGAAAAGGTAAAGAGAAAGAAGGAGTCACATCACAGAGTGACCATGGACAAGGCAAGAAGGCAAAGGGAACAAAGGAAACCAAGAGGACTCGACGTCGTATCAACCTCCAAGACTTCCCTCTTGGACATGGTATGGCTCCGTACAACTTGTTGGAAGACATGAGAGGTAAGGGTCCTGATATTTCATGGCCTCAATTTCTTGCATTATGTCCACAAGTTAGGAGGGATTTAACAAGGGCAGTTAGCACTAGGAGAAAGGTAAAAGAGAGTGTGCCTGTTGTAAAAATTGCACAAGCTGAAATGAATGAGGACATTACACCGGTGCTAGACTGTTACATCAAAGGGAGATTGGTTAGGAAAGGTCTAGTGGATGGGGGTGCACAAATTTGCATCATGACAGAGGGACTCATGCAAAAACTAGGCATGCACATCCATGAGACACCTGAAATTAGGGTCAAGATGGCAAACAATAGCAAGGCTAGGTGCGTAGGCATTTGTAAAAATGTTTTTGTGGAGGCCTTTGGCATTAAGAAGGCAGTGGATTTCTATGTCATGTCTACCAAGGAAATGGTTACCATTTATCCTAGGAAGACCATGGCTAATGAAAATGCGAGCTTTGCAGGATTGGGAGAGTGGAAAGCTAATTTGCAGGAATGACAATCACAAGAAGGTTGTCTTTGACATGAAGGAGCAACGCCAAGAGGAGCTCCATGAAGAATCATCTCAAAGTGAGACGGAAGAAGGTTGGACCGATAGCACTTCAGAAGAAGAAAGTAGCGGCAGCATTACTGAAGAGGAGTCTTCCATCGAAGTCATGGGGGTAAGGTTTAAGCCAAGCAACCAAGAGACCTCTTGTCAAGGCTTGGAGGAGGTAGGTCCTCAAGAGAACGAAGGTGATATCAAGATGAAGGGATGCTGGAAGGTATGCTATCAACAACACTTACAAAGGATGAAAGAGAGGAGTTCAAATGTGTGCTAAGGAAGTTTCCTAGGTTTTTGCTAAAGACTACACCGATGTGCGTGGAGTAGATGCTGTTCAACACAAAATTGAGTTGAAGCCAGAGGCCACACCTAAGGCTCAGAAGCTACGAAGGCTAGGAGTCATCAAGGAGCAGGCTTTACTCAAGGAGGTAAGAAAGCTTCTAGCAGCAGGGTTCATTTATCCAGTGGAGAATTCAGAGTGGGTCTCTCCTGTTGTTGTCACTCCTAAGAAGAACGGCAAGTGGAGGGTGTGTGTGGATTACCGTCCCCTCAATGAGGCAACAAAGAGAGATCACTTTCCCCTCCCATTCCAGGATGAGATACTAAATGAGGTAGCTGGTCATGAGAAGTACACTGTGTGCGATGGTTACTCAGGTTACTTTCAAATAGGGATTGCACTGGAGGATCAATTGAAAACAACCTTTATCACTCCTTGGGTTGTTATGCTTTTAGAGTCATGCCATTTGGTCTGACAAATGCTCCTGCAACATTCCAACGTTTCATGAATATGGTGTTTCAAGCATTCTTTGGAAAGTCAATTAGGGTGTTCATTGATGATTTCTGTATTTATAGCTCAAAATCATTGCATCTACAAAGGGTAGAAGAAGGTTTAAAGAAGCTCTACGACATGGGAGGTCAACTCAACCCCGACAAGTGCCATATAGGTGAGGATGAAGTAATCTTGCTTGGTCATAAAGTTTTCTTACAAAGGCATTGAAGTGGATCCTTCGAAGGCAAAGGCTCTTATTGAGCTACCATCACCCAAGAGTCTTAAGGAGGTCATCTCATTCATTCAAAAGGTGAAGTATATGTCACGCTTCATTCACTTAGCCTCGGAGTTACTTCACCCTTTGCAAAAGTTGACACAACAAGTAGAATTTGCATGGTCTGATGAGCTTGAAGAGTACTTTTGTAACATTAAAGTCATTTTGTCAGAGCTACCAACACTCATGCCTCCTTGTTGGGAGTACACATTCTTTGTTAGCTCTAGTGTTGGAAAGAAACAATTGGTGCTGTGTTGCTACAACAAGATCCCCACAGTACAAGGATGCGACCCATCTACTTTGCTAGTAGGGTCATGAATGCTTTGGAGAGAGACTACACAGAAGCAGAACTCATGATGCTTTCTCTCATGTTTGCGGTGAGAAAGTTTAGATCCTACCTGCTACCAAAACCTTTTGTAATTCTCACTGCAGAAAATTTGTTCCCTTGGGTGTCATCTCAAATGAATCTTAGTACTAGGATCTCAAAGTGGATTATGGAGTTGCAAGAGTTTCAATACTCTTTCAAGGTAGAAGATAGTGTGCGTGCACAATTGGCAGGGATTCTCACTTATAGGGTGCACGAAAAGGAGATTAAGGTGCCTGAAGTAAAGACCCTACCATTGCCACCACCAAAAAGTATTCCTAATGCTTTTACTTTGTTCTTTGATGGAGCTTTTCGTCGAGCCACAGGAAAAGCAGGGGGAGGGCTAGTGTTGCTCAACCCAAGTGGAGAGGTGGTCATGAAAGAGAAGTTCAATCTACCAAGTTCAGCTAGCAACAATGAAGCAGAATATGACACTCTACTTCATGGTTTGAAGATGTGCATTGGCCAAGGGATACAACGCCTCATGGTAAAGGGAGATGCACTTCTCATTGTTAAACAGATTTTAGGCATTTGGGCATGCAAGAATGAGAGCTTACGGACAAAAGTTCATGCCATTCGTAGATTGTTTAATCAATTTGAAGAAGTGCAACTATATCATATTCCTAGGAAACAGAATGAAGATGCTGATTTACTTGCACAACAAGCCGTTGCATGTGTAAAGAAAGAAGTGCAGGTCATCATGGTGGCGGCTGCTGTGAAGCAACCGAGGTACCAGGGATTGGAGTCATTGGCTCCATCATTGGCTACATTTTGGAGGGTGAGTTTCCACCAGACTTCACAAAAGCTCAGAAGAGGAGACTCATGAAGAAGGCAAGCGTATATCTCTTCCTAGAAGGCTCCCTCTATCAAAGAGGGAAGGATCAAGTGTGCAGACGAGTACCAACTATCAAGGAAATTCCAGCCATTCTAAAAGGTTTGCATGAAGAGGCATGTGGTGGTCATTTTGCCCAAGAATTAACTGTGAAGAAGATTTTGCTTTCGGGGTATGTTTGGCCAAGTTTGCATGTGGATGTTCAACATTGGTGTAAAAGCTGTCACACTTGTCAGATAAATGGAAATAGAAGGTTGGTGCATGGCCCGAGGCAAATAGTGCTTGCAAATGGACCCTTTGAAAAGTGGGGCATTGATGCTATGGGTCCTCTGCCTAGGACAAAAAATGGTAAACTCTACATTCTAGTGGCTGTAGACTATATGACTAGGTGGGTGGAAGCACAAAGTGTGGCAAAGGTAAATGAGAAGACAGTGAGCAAATTCGTCTACACTCACATTTGTTGTAGATTTGGCACACCTTTGGAGATTGTTTCTGATAATGGTCCAGGGTTTAGAAAAGGATTGCTCACAGAAGTTTGTGAAGAGCTTCACATTCTACATCGTCATAGCACACCATACTACCCACAGTCAAATGGTTTGGTGGAGAAGGCTAATGGTGTCATTGCAGGAATCATTAGAAAGATGGTGCAAAACAAGACAAAATTATGGGATGACTTCTTGGATGGTGCCTTGTGGGCATATCGAACCACATATAGGGAAGCCACGGAGTTCACACCATTTCACTTGGTCTATGGTCAAGAGGCTTTGCAGCCTATCGAGCTAAACATTCCAACAATGCGACTTCATGGCAAAGGAGCACAAGATGATCAAGAGGTATGGATGGATCGACTTCTTACGTTAGTGGAGCTTGAGTGGAAAAGAGAAGCAGCATATGAGTGCTACAAGAGGAAAGCCACACAAGCGAAAGAAACGCACGACAAGAAACTGAAGGACAAAGGCATCAAGGAAGGAGAGCTTGTGCTAAGGTATGACAATCGACTTGACATCGTTTTGATGCCAAGTTTGAAACAAGATGGCAAGGGCCATACATAGTCAAGAAGGCTTTCAATTCAAGTTACTATCAGCTTATGGACTTGAATGGTAAAGAGCACTCCAGGAAAGTAAACGGGTATCGCTTGAAGCCCTATTTGAGTCGCCTTCTACCAAAGGATCTACCAAAGATCTGTCCAAAGGCCGCTGTCTTATGTAAGTATTGTTACATGAAGCATGAGTGTAACTCCAGCCAAAATTCTGAGGGCCAAACAATGAAGATCTCGTCAAGGACTCTGAAGCACTCTCTTTGGAAAAGATGCTCTATGATGGTACATGAATATACCATCATCCAGGGGGAGGGCTAATGATAGCCGTTTTTTCGGCTCTTTGTAATTGCCACAGTGAGTTACCTCACCCTACCAAAATCACCCAAACACTGTGGCTATCCCTACCATTTCACTGTACATAGGCGTGCGTGAGTCACGGGACTTTTCCCATATCTTCTTAAAAACCCTCAGCTAGCTAGTCACTGGCTAGGTGAGCCAAAAAAAAATAAAAAATAAAATATAGTATATGGCCTCTTTGTGTGTAAATATTTCATTGTATATATGGCCTAAATATAGGGATTTTTTATAATTATTTTGGTATTTTATTTAAATATTTCTACTTAGGTGTGTGTTTTATTAAACCTATGTACACCTTCTTTCATCCTCTTACACCATAATTTATATTTTTTGCCAATATGTACATACTCTAACCTCATATTTTTCCTTTATACAAATCACTCCCACATTTTCACCCTCACCCTCGTGAAAACAAAAAATTGATTTCTACTCATTGTTACTTTTATTATATTATTTACTTGCATACATTTTCCTCTTTCACCCAAAATAATTCAAGGAGGGACCATATCATATGATTCCAATATCTTTCCATATCCATAACTCCTCCATATTTTTATTATTATTTTACTCATTATTCTAACACCATGTGCTCATTGAGCTAAAGTCCATGAATAGTCCATACACTAGTCCCACCATGTATATATTTCTTATTTCACCAATAATCCTCCTCCATGCATGGGTCAAGGGCAACTTGAATGCTTTGTATTATAATATGACAAAGGAGGGGCTCACTCTTGGATGCATTGTACAAATTCAACAAAGGAGGGGACCACTAAAAGACTTTTGCAGGCATAAAAAACAGGCTTTTTTGGTGAGAATTTTGGCACCTATCTCCACTCCGAATTTGGAGCGGTGGTCAAAAGAGAAAATGTAGCCCACGCTCTGAATAATCACCCCAAATTTTTTCATGATTTTTGGAGCTACCAGCTGTGAGCTATGATTTTTTTAGTGGACCCCAGTTTTCCCATGCTATGCAGCCACACTCTCTCTTCCACTTTATCATTTTCCTCTTTCACACACACTTCTCACTCATCATCCCCATCTCTCTCACCACTCCTCTCTGCACACTACTCACCTTCTCCTCAACCTTGAAGAATAAGAGAAACCATGGTGAACTCATACCTCCCACACACAATTCCATTCCAAAATTGACCACCTAGTCTCATTTTTTCCTCCTCCAAATTACCCATATCTATCAAAAAACCACAAAATTCAGCCTCTTCTCTTAAAGACAGCATCATGGTGGTTGATTACTCAGCTTCAATTACCTTGTCTCTCAAGGAAGGTCAAGAGTGGAGAAAAAATGTACCGTCAAAGCTAGTGGACCGTCAACAAGCGTCAAAATTGGCCCTACTCAAGACACTTGGAGCATCAACCTTGTAAGAAATCCACCTTTTCTTACCTCTTAAGAGTTTTTCTTCCTTATTTGTATCCTACATGGATACTCCCATTGTAAATATTCAATTCCATTTGTAAATTAATACTAACTCTACTAACACTAACCCACTATGAAAAGTCCTATCACCTCCATTTCTCTCCTCTCTCTTTCCCCACCAACTTCTTGATAATTCCAAGCAAAAGAAATTAGATAAATTGCTGAAAATCTAACCCAACCATGGTTAGAGGAGTAACCCTAGCCTTCAAAATTGCTATAAAAGGAGGGTGTAGCTAGCATAAAAGGGGGAAGCCATAAGCAAGAGCACTATGCTATAGCTTGAGAAGCCAAGCTCAACCTCTCTAGAAGGAGCTCTTGAGTGGAAGCTCATTGTCTTATGCATGTGCATGTGTTGTAATAGGGGATAGGGCAAGGGAAATCTATGCCATTGTAAGAGAGAGAGTGATCATTCAATTGAGAGTAGGAAATCTATCATTTCTCCTACTAGTGTAAGCCCAACATTCGCTGAATCAAGGAGGTGGATTTGGACTAAGCTTGGATATTTTGTCTCCCTTCCAACGTGAAGTAATGGACAACAATGATGCGTAAGTGTCTTGGTTTTTTTTTTAAGTTCTTGATAGCTTGTCTCTGGTGTTGTCATCAATCTAGCCATAAATCCCACATACTGTAAGAGGGCGACAGGGTGGAGAGGACCCCCTGGCCTTAAGACAGTGATTGGGGTGGCTTTTCTAGTGATGTGTTGTGGTGAAATTTACGCAAGCTATGTTGAACAAGTACTAATCTCACTTTGATTTGTCATGACAGATTTGTAAGAAGGTATTAATGCAACAAGCACCCCCTCCCCCTTTCTCTCTCTTTCTTAAATATATAGTTGTGTTTGCTTGATCATCGCCGATACGTTTCAAAGCAGCCCGAGCACTATCTCTCTCTCTCTCTCTCTCTCTCTCTCTCTCTCTCGTGTTTTAGTGTGTGAGAGTATTCCATTGGTGTTAGGGTTAGTGTAATTCCTTGCTTTTTTGTGGGTTGCTCTAACGATTCTCCTCTTTTGCGTCCTAGTTCGCTCTTAAACTAGGTGGTGCCCCTTGTGTAGTTGGGATTTGGCGTGGGTTTGTTGTTTTGGTTGTGTTTTGTTGTGCCCCAGCCCCATTGAGCAGCACGGGAGCCTTGAAGGTTGTCTAGAGGCCACTCTCTTGTTGCCGCCGCCCGTACCGCCTCAAATTGGTACC